>NW_027481431.1:0-252501 GCF_050403205.1 Rhodotorula paludigena | reverse complement strand
GAGGGTGCGAGCCCGTCGGGCGGCGCGCAGACGCCGGCGCCGGCGAACGGGCCGGGCGCGGGCCGCGGTAGGTCGAATGGCGACTGGGGCCGTGGAGGCGGGAAGAGCGGCGGGAGCGGCGGGCGCGGCGCGAAGGGCGCGGGCGGCGAGGGCGGCGCCGAGGGCAAGAGCTCGCCTGCGCCGGCGGCGACGCCTGCGTCGTCGGCTTGAGTGGTAGGCACTTCCTTGGTCTCAGGGTCGCAGCGAGCAGCAGCAGCAGTACCAGCAGCAGCAAAATCGAGGAGGCTTGGTTCCTCGTAGCATCGTCGTCGTCTGTCCGTCTCGTGGACCCCTCTCCCTCTAGTTCTTTCATTTCTTGTCTCGTTTTCTTCTTGCAAGACTAGCAGTTGTACTCTCGCGGTCTCTCCTCTCGCGGTCTCTTCTTGGGCGTTGTGCGCGAGAAGCCCTCACATCCTTGCAGAACCTCGAAGGGGAAGCCTCCCTATGTACAGCCTCGTCCCGGTCATCACGCGCTTGCCGCCGTAACAGCCTCGATGTCGGCGACCGTCTTGGGCAGCCACTCGGGCGTGAAGTTGCGGAAGCCCTCCTTCGTGACGAGGAGGCTGCGAAGAGAGCGGATATGAGCGGGATAAACAGTCAGTTCTCTGGCTCCCTGGAACAAACGATCGAGCGCGGGAAAGGGAGCGCACTTGTCCTCGATGCGCACGCCGCCGACATACTGGTACTTCGCGAGCACGTCGTGGTCGACGAGCTCCGAGTTCTTGAACGGCGCGAAGAGGTGCTCGTTGAAGTAGCATCTGCGGGTTCGGGGCTGCTGTCAGCAAGTCATCCGCATAGGACGAGGCAACGCAGACGGACCCAGGCTCGACGGTGACGACAAAGTTCTCCTCGAGCGGGACGCGCAGACGGAGGTACTTCAGGAGCGGGTCCGACGAGCGGCCCTCGGGCAGACCGCCGACATCGTGAACGTCGAGGCCGAGGAGGTGTCCTGCAAGGGTCGTGTAAGTCTCGACGCGATGGATGCAGTAGCTGCGCTCTCGCGAATGGGGCAGAGCGACTCGCTCGCTGAACTCACCAACACCGTGCGGGTAGAACGCCGCCGTGAGACCCTCGGACAGGAGCTTAGCGACGGACTCGTCCTCGCTGCCGCTCGACTTGAAAATACCGAGGCGCAGAAGGCCACGAGCGAGAACGTCGTGCCTGGGGTGTCAGTCCTGTCAGTATCTTAGACTCCCACGTGCAGTCCATCAACGCATTTATATGCAATGAAGCCGCAGGTGGGATTGGAGGACTGACATGAGCCGCTGGATCGCCTCCCAATCCGCACCGGGCTTGATCTGCTCAAACGCCGCCTTCGAGCCCACAAAGCTGGTTCAGTACAGGCTGGCGAACAGGGGACTAAAGCACGCACCTCCTGCATGCTGAGCACGAGCTCGTAGATCTCCTTGCACTCCTTGGTGAACCGGCCACCGTTGCCGACCGGGATGCAGCGCGTCACGTCGGCCGCGTAGCCCTTGTACTCGGCGCCGGCATCGACGAGGAGGACCGTCGGCTGCTGCGGGAACGGCTGGTCGTTGCCGATGTAGTGCAGCGTGCCAGCCGAAGCACCGGCAGCCATGATGGGGCTGTACGCCTGGAACTTCGACCTGCGGTTGCAACACGATTAGCGTCACTCACAAACCTCTGAGAGCCGAGCGAGACGCACCCGCGCTTCCTGCAGTACGAGACAAACTCTGCCTCTGCGGCGTTCTCATCCTTGACCTCGCCCGACCCGACGAGGCGCATCAGGTTCTTGTGCGCACCGGCCGTGATCTCGCTCGCCTTGATCATGTTCTCGATCTCGCGCTCCGTCTTGTTTCGGCGCGCCTCGTGCAGCGCCTTGGTGAGGTACTCGGTCGTGTGGGTCGGGCCGTTGACGCTCGCGATGAAGGAAGTCGGCGGGCGGACGTTCGGGAGCGTGTGGATGAAGATCGGGACGTTCTCCTGCTTCGGCTTGGGCGGGAACAGTGCAGGCGTGGTCCAGCCGCGCTGGATCGAGGTCAGGTGGAGCTCCTTCGCGAGGTCGTCGGTCGAAGGCGGCAGGCCACACCACATGACCTGCGGGAAGTCGGCGTCAGCACTGCTCGTGAGGGTGCACTGATCAGGCACGCACCTCTGCCTCGTCGACATCGGGAAGCCAGAGGCGAGTGTGGATCTTGCCGACGTCGACCTGGTCCGAACCGCCCTCGTGCTCGTACTCGATCGTGAGCGCCGACCCGGGGACGGTGCAGCCCGAGGCCCAGAGGAAGTTGGGCTCCTGGCGGAACGGCTCCTCGGCGTCGGTGCCGCGGATCTGCAGCTGTCCGCCGAGAAGGTAGACGTAGTGGAGCGCCGGCGCGAGTGACTTGGGCTTGTTGAGCGCAAGCAGGCGCTGGAGCAGGAGCTGCGAGTGCACGAGCGGGTACTGCGCGGCCATCTCTCGTAGTTGTGGTTGGGGAGAGGAAGCTGAGCCGGAGCAGCACGCGGTCTCCCGTCTGATCGGAAATAGCGACAAGGTCCGCGTATATCCAGGTGGAGCAGGAAGTCAGCTTGGCTGGCCGCTGGCGTACCCACACGATACACTACACTGAATGATGCGTGGATCCACCGGGACATCGGAATGAGGCGAGAGAGCAGATCGCGTCACGCGGAAGGGAAAGTACGAGACGACGCGACAACGACCACAATGTCTGCGCAGTCACTGCCAGGTCTCAACGCAGCAGAACCTGAGGTGACGAGGTCCATCGACCCCTGAGACAGGCAATGTCGTCGAGATTGCTCGACGACCGCCAACGAGACAGCCCGAAAAGCTACCTAAACGCCGGAGCTTTCGCAGCGGGCGCTTCGCTTCCTCGCTGAGCACATGCACTGTAGCAGGGAAGAAGTCGATGCACAACTGTCACTACCGTGAGAGAAGTCGAGGCAAACCGAGCGAGGAAGGAGGCGATCCTGTGGAGCGCATGGCGGATCGTGAGCGGAAGTGAAACTGTGAGAACCTCGCGTTGCGCGCCTGGGGGACGAGACGTACAAGCCGAAAGAGAGGCGAAGGTCGGAGCTTGTGCCGTCCACTTGCTGTCGGCGGTAGCGCAGACGTCAAGCAGGAGTTTAGCGTAACACTTGTCGAGGGAGACAGAGGTCGAGGTCAACTGCATCGCCACTTCAGGTCTTAGCCCAAATGCGATGCGCGAGGGGTTGATGTTGAGCAAGAATCCGCAAATAGACATGAGCGTTGTCGCCTGCAGGATACCATTTTGTTCGTGCGACGAACAAGTGCCCCGTGCGTGAGAGTGAGGCGCCTGTACCGCCTTCACGACGTCTTGCAGGAGCTGGACCGCAAAGGCAATGCGCTTGTCCCGAAGAGCTTCCTATACGGCCCTTGAATGAGTATCTGAATACGAAAGGTGTCTCGAGTCGGACTCACGAGTCGATTCACCCAGTACTTCGACGCTCCAAACCGCTTCTCCGGGTCGTGCTTGTAGTCGAGAGCCGCCGTAGACGTGTGCTCTAGGAGCGCCTGGTCACCGAGCAGCGAACCGAGCGTGAAGCAGTGCAGGATGCTGGACTGCTTCGCGGCAAGCTCCCTGATGTGCGACCGCGTCAGCACGACTGCAGATAGGAGCGCACGCGACTATACAGACGCACCATGCATGCGCCTCAACAGTCCGCTTGACGACAAAGCTGTCGTACTTGTCGCTCAGTCGCGCGAGGTCCTCCCACTCCACCTCGCCGAGCGAGACCTTTTCGCCCTTGAGGGTCGCGAGGAACGGTTCGATCTCCTTCTGCGTCTCGGAGACGGTCACAGAGTTGTTGCCGGCGTCGACCGAGCCCGCTGCGTCGGTTGAGGACGAGACCGGAAGCGAGAGGAGGTCGGCGAAGACCTTGCTGCCTGCGACGAGGATCGCGCGCGGAGCGGTGAGAGAGACGGGCGGGTCGTCCGAGGTGAAAATCGTGAGCGTCTCGGACATATCGAGCCGGCTTTTGAGCGAGAAGCGGTAGGTGCGAGTGAGCGGAAGAAGGGAGAGAAGGAGGACCGGGTGGGTCCGACAATGACGAGCGCACGGCCCAGCTCTGTAGCGCCTCCACGAGGTGTCATGGTCAGTGAAGTACCGTGGATTTGGGTCCGAAAGGCCGGGGAGATACAATCGACCAGTAAACCTGTCCTCGCCGCAACGACCTTCTCAAGTTTCGCTTGCAGACTCAAGCAAGAGTGAACGGTATCTGCGTGAGGAATGCTTCACGGTCTCATGCGTACATACAATGCCGAGATGCCAGCCTCTCGTTGAAACGCCCAGCGCGTTTACGAAAGCATGCTGAAAGATCACGACGTTGCATGCGGCGATCCCAGCCACGCTCATGCTTTTGCCTGCTTGGCCTTGAGCGCGGCATGCACGGCGTGCTCCTGCTCGGCAACGACCGGTCAACACGAAAGGCCGAGCGAAACGGAGGGAGAAACAGCGCACCTTGGCGATGAGGTGGCAGCTCTTCTCGATGAGCCCCATGAGCTTGTGCACGTCGCTGCTCCACTCGTTCAGCACCTCGTCGCCCGTCTTGGGCTTGACAAACGACACAAGGCCGGCCGGGCGGTCAATCTTGGCAAAGACCGTCTTGGACACGACGAGGCGCGCGAGGAACTGCTCCGTCTCGGCGACGGGGAGCGAAAGGAACTCGGACAGGCGTGCGAGGGTGATGCGGGTGTAGTAGCCGGCGACGACGCGGATGTTCTGCGCGTGCGACCCCGGTCAGCCTGCCTTTCAGCGCGAGACAATTGGTAGCAAGCGACGTACGTGCTCGACGATGCGGTCATGCAGCACCTTCCATCGCTGCTCACCCTTGGCGTGCTTCTCGTCCTCCTCGACATCACCCTGCACGCCCTGCGCCCCCGCCGGCCCGAACACCTTTGTCCGCCGCAGCCCCTCGCCGTATAGCTCCTGGATATTCGGCCACCTCCGCAACTCCGGGTCGATGAAGCACTTCACGAGGTCACTGTGCTCGGCAGATCCGACTCGTCAGCCCTTCGTCACAAGCCGCAGCCGTGAACGAGGACAAGGAGCATTGGCCGACGCACTAGGACTCCTTCATCTCCTTCAACCGGTCGTCCTTGTACACGCGCTGCAGCAGGTCGTTCTGCTCGTTGTCGTACGGCGCGAGAACGAGGAAGTAGACGATGTTGCGGAGGACGGCCGACGCCGCGTCGGCGTTGTCGGCGATTGACGGCGTCTCGTACACGGCGCGGTAGTGCTTGGCCACCTCGAGGTACTTGTCCGTCCAAAGGCCGTACAGGATCATGAGCGAGAAGTAGCGCAGCTTGAGATCCTGTGCGACAAAGCCCGGCAGGCCATGACCGTCAGCGACGGACCCTCGACAACGACCATAAGCTCGGCAACGACGCACCTCGTGCTCCTTCTCGGCAAGCCACTTCAAGTTGATCCGCTTGGCAACAATGGCCATCTTCTCCCAGTCGTCCTGCGCCTTGAGGAGGCGCATCTGCTCGAGGATAAAGTCGACCTTTTCGCGCCGCTCCATCGACCCAAACGTCTCGACCTGGAGCTCCTGCATCAGCTCGGACGCGGCGTTGATGTCGCCGCCCTGCTCCTTGAGCTGCGAGAGCGTGCGCGTGACACGCGCTCGCGGCACCTCGAGGTAGATCTGCACAGCCGGAGTGAAGCGTGAGCGAAGGCTCCTACAGCAAGAGCAGGGCCCGCCGAGCCGGACGGGCGGCTCGACCACCCTGCACTCGGGCACTGCGACGCACCTTGCCCTCGGTGATTTCCCTCAGCGTCTCGATCAGCTTCAGCTTGTCGTCGCCGTCGAGCTGGTCGACAAATTGCATCGCGTGGTCGACCATCTTCTGCACCGCCTGGCGGAGCTGCCCGTGCTTGCGCGACAGGAGCTGCAGGTGCGCGCTCAGCGCGGCGTAGTCGCGCGCGGTGAAGAGGATCGAGATGACGGCGATGAGGAGGCGAGAGGTCGACGAGAGGTCCGAGGCCTGCGGACGCGCATGGCGGGTCAGCTCTTGAGACGGATAGAGCGGTCTGGACGGGCTTTGACGTGCGTTTCGTGCCTGCTTCTCGAGTACGAGCAGCTTGTCGAGCGCCTCCTGCACCTTGCCATCCTGCGGGTGTGCGGGCGTGTGAGCTTGTGAGATCGACTTGGCAGCTTCAACCGGCTCTCTGCGTACCTTGGCGAGCTGCTCAGCTGCCGGAATGGCCTGCGCAGAGCGAGTCGAGCAAGGCGGGGTCAGCGGCGACCAGCGACGACGAGCACGAGGCGGCGCAGGGACGCAGGGCGCACCTCGTCGCATTGCGGGGTCAAGTCTGCTTCCTGCTTGCGTGCGACTCCCTCGGCGGTCGACATGGTGCAGTGCGGTGAGAGCGAGGACGCACACACCCGGACGCGTCATGCTGCTCCAGCCAACCTCGCGAAGACGGCGTAGGAACGTGCAGATGGTCATTTACAAGCAACAGTGTACGGCTAGAAAGCAAGGCGAGACAGTCCAGGCAGATCCGACCAAAAGCAACGAAATCCAAAGCGGCTCCTTCCCCCTCTTGCGCGCGGAAACGCCTTCGCCGCGAGCGCACGAGTCGTTCACCGTCCTAAGCCTTGTCCTGACTGTGAGCGGGATGCGTATGCAGGAATGTCAGCGCTTTCCGAACCGGAGTGGAGACGACAACCCTCGACGACCAACGCACCCAAAGAGCTCTGGGTGGACCTCCTTGAGCAGCTGCGAGTTCTCAGACGCGAGCGCCTCGAGTGCTTTCTCGCGCTTGACGAGCTGCTCCTGGAGGAGCTTCTTCTCGCGCTCGAACGCGGCCGCCTCGCGCTTGGCGCGCCTGAGCTCGCGCTCGAGCTCGACTGTGTCGGGCCAGTCGGGGCTCGGCGACCGCGCGCGCTTCTTGTCGCTCTTGCTCTTGGCGGGCGTCTTGGGGAGGTCGGACGACGGCGTGCGCGACATGCCCTGCGACGAGGTGGGCGGCGTGATGTAGCCGTCGCCGAGCGTGCGCCCGCCACCGTGGCCGCCCCAGCCCTCGTCGTCGTCGTCGTCGAGACGGTGGCCCTCACCAGGCATGTGCGCGGGCCCGCCGACCTCGGGGATCATGTCCTCCCAGAGAAAGAAGTCGCACTGCTCGATCTGGTCGTCGCACGCGTAGAACGGGCGACCCTCGTTGCCGTGCCTGTTGGTCTGCGTGATGCGGCGCACGGCTTCGCGGCGGGGCGTGCGGTCACAGAAGCAGTAGATGACTGTGCAGGGAAGCGACGGAGATCAAGGCGAAGGCGTGGCGAGCCAGGGGCGACGAAGGACGCACCGCCGTCGGGGCCAAAGCACTCGTACTTGAGGTAATTGTTCTCGCGCTTGCGGGGCGACGCGCCCGTGAGCGTCTTCTTTTGCGAGTTCTGCGGCGTGCGTCTCGGCATGCTGGCAAAGGAGAAGGAGCCTGAGACGAGAGACGAGCGGCAAGTGGGGGGTCGAGCGGTGCGAGTGCGAGTTGCGCGGGCTTGGGACCGGCTCGAAGAGTCTCGGAGGATTCTCGGCAGTCTCAAGAGAGCAGTCAGGAGCAGACACGAGCGAGAGCGGACGAGGCCAGCGAGATGGGCGAAAGCAGAGCGAGCGGACGAGGCGATGACCCAAGACGACCCACAGCGGGAACGGACGCGCTGAGCCTTGGGCGCTGTGTGATCGTCTTTAATGCACCCTCCCGCACTCCGCTACCCCCAAGATGGTCTTGCTGAGGAGCGTTGGGGTGCTCGAAGGTCTGTCGATCCTTCGTCGCAGCTCTTTCTCCCTCGCACTCGCGCAGAATCAACAGGATGGACTTCAACAAATTGATGAGCATGGGCAAGCAGGTCAGCAGGCGGTCCTCTCCCCGGCAGCGCTCGCCGCGCCCTCGCTCTCTCCCCACTTCGCAGTCGACCCGATGACGACGCGTGCACACGCTGACTGCACCTCCTGCAGGCCTACGAGTCGTACCAGGACTCGCAGAGCAACAACCAGCAGCAGTCGAGCGACTCGCCCTACCCGCAGCAGCACCAGGGTCAGGGCGGCACGTCCGGCGGATTCGGCGGCAACCAGCAGCAGGGCTTCACCGGCGGCCAGATGCACTCGGGCTCGGGCGGAGGCCAGTTCGGCGTCCAGGGTGGCCCGCAGTTCAACTCTGAGAACCGTCCCGCCCAAGGAGGACGTGCGTCGGCTTCCCTGCCTCGTCTCGGCGGAGGGAACGAGGATCGTTGACCACACCAGCCACGACTCCAGTCGCGCAGAGCTTCTTCAGCCAGTTTGACAAGAACCAGGTCGTCAACCAGGCGTCGAACGACGCCAACGAGGACCAGAGCCTCTTCGCCAAGGCCGCGTCGTTCATGCAGGATCGCGTCGACGACGACGACGACGTCGACGAGCAGGGCGTCCAGCAGGCCCACCACGAGGCGTACAGCAAGGGTAACAACAACATGGACGCCAACTCGATGGGCGCTGCGGCTGCCATGCAGGCGCTCAAGTCGTTCACGTCCGGCGGCGGGCCGTCGCAGCAGCAGCAGGGCGGCAACGGCATGAGCGGCCTCATTGCCATGGGTGCGTGCTCTCTCAGGAAGTACTACAGACCCGTCGAACCCTGGCTGACCCGCTCGCTTGTGCAGCCATGAGTGAGGCGGCCAAACTCTTCAACTCGAAGGGCGGCGCCTCGAACGGCGACAAGCAGGACGTCGTCAACTCGGCCGCCAAGGTGCGTCGCACTACCTTGTTGTCGCCTGAGAGGCGTGCTTAGCTGACTGGGCGTGCCCGACAGACCATGATGAAGCTCATGCTCAAAAACAAGGTCTCGGGCACGATGGGCGCCGGTTCCGAGGGCGGCATGGGTGGCCTCCTCTGTATGCTTGCCTGCCTGATCCTCCACCGTCTTGCGAAAGCTGACACGGCCGTTACTTTGCCGCAGCGATGGCGTCAAAGTTCATGTAGAGCCTCTCATTGCTCCCACTCCGCAAGACTCTCGCACACGACGTACACAATATCCCCCTGACGAATTGCAAAGCTACTTGGAACGCAATACCACGCAGTTCAGGTCGTCGGCGGGCACGCGCTGTTTGACGAGGGCGACCCACTTGCTCCCGCCGCCAGCCCTGCCTCTTCGCCCGGCATGCTGATCGCGCAGCTATCGTTCTTTGCTGCGGCTCTGGACCGTAGGAACGTGGCTCCTGCGACACAGCGAGAGCGCGCAGGTGAGGCCGACCCGTCTCACCCCCTGGCATTCCGAGCAATGCGCTCATCGCTCATCGCCCCCTCAGTCCAGATGCTTAGATGTCGTCGTCGCACTCGCATCGTCTGCTGAATCGCCCGTTGCGCGAGCACAAGCACTGCAGCGCGCCGCTTTGCGTAGCCAAGCTGCGGGATCCGCTCGGACTGTTGAGATCGGCCGACGTCGTCCTCGTGGCTTGCTCCATTTCCTGTCTGCGCCTGCCTCATCGCTTGGCATTGCAGTTCCTGCTTGCTCTCTGCTCTCTTCTCCTTTGCCACCCAGGATCCTCCTCAGCTCTTTGCCACAACCGCTCTGCTCCCTCGTCGAGCCCTGCTGCATCCGCTCGCCTCGACAAAGCCACCATGCCTGCTCCGACGGGCCTTCCAGCACCCGCCTCCTCCGCCCCTCAGCCAGTCAAAGGCCGTCATCGGCCCGTGCACGGCCTCAACTGGCATGTCCGTGCGCCGTCGACGGGGCCGACTCGCCTCGCCATCAAGAACCACTTTATCGCGATGGTCGGCGAGTATGTCGGCACGACGCTGTTCCTCCTCTTTGCGCTCGGCGGCACCAAGTATGTGTCTATCCGACTAGCTCAAGTGCGGCTCAGAGCGGGGCTCACGCGAGTGTTTGTGGCAGCGTTGCGAACATCCCGACGACGAGCGTGACGGGCGCGACGCAAAGTGGACAGGACGGCAGCACGGCTTCCGTTGCCAACACCTCAAACTGTGAGAAACCTTCCACTCGATACTCTCCCCGATGCGTCAAGCGCTGACTCTTCGTCGGAAGTGCTGTACATCGCGCTCTGCTTCGGCTTCTCCCTCGCCGTCAATGCCTGGATCTTGTCCGCCCTTCCTTCCTCGCTTCCGCTCTCCACTCTCACCGGGCTGACTCGCCCGCATGGCACCATCTGCAGCTTCCGCGTTTCCGGCGGCCTCTTCAACCCGGCCGTCTCGCTCGGCATGCTCCTCGTCGGCGCTCTCACGCCCCTGCGTGCTGCGCTCCTCACCATCTCGCAGATCCTAGGCGGGATCACAGGCGCAGCGCTCGTGCAGGCGCTCCTCCCCGGTGAGTGGACTTCTCCCCGTCCAAGAAGGCAGCTTCTTTCCGTACTGGAGAAACTGACGAAGCGGCTGCATCGCAGGAACGCTCAACGTTCGCACCCTCCTCGCGCCGGGTGTCTCGGTTGCCCGGGGCTTGTTCCTCGAGATGTTCCTCACGGCGATGCTCATGCTCACCATGTACGCGCTCTCTTTGTCCTTCTTCGCCCTTCGACTGACCCCCGTTGGTGGAACAGTTTCCTTCTGGCGGCCGAGAAGCACAAGGCTACATTCCTCGCGCCAATCGGCATCGGTCTTGCGCTGTTCATCGCCGAGCTCTTTGGAGGTGAAGCCACCTGTCTTTCACTCTTCTGCTGTTGGCTTACATTTCTTTCTGAACAGTCTACTACACCGGCGGTTCTCTCAAGTGTGTCACGCTTTCTTTGACAGTCCAGCAGGTTGGGGGCTGATCAACCTGTCCCCGACAGCCCGGCCCGCTCTTTCGGTCCTTCGGTCGTCCTCCATGACTTCTCGGGTTACCACTGGATCTATTGGGTGTGCGTTATCTCCGGACCGGCGCTTCGCGCTATCTCGCAATCGCTGACGAGGCACCGCTTCGCAGTGGACCCGCACTAGGCGCCACGCTCGCCGCGGGCTTCTACAAGTTCATCAAGTTCCTCGAGTACGAGACCGTCTTGGGACCGGAGGACTCGGAGAACCGCCCTGCTGTTCCACCGCAGCTCTCCGCCCCTTCGGCGACCCTCCTCGGCTCAACCGCTGCTGGCCCGTCCTCCGACACACCCTTCCCGACCGAGGCGACTACTTCGATGGGCGAGAAGCCTGTACCAGTGGCGGAGCAGACGGGAACCGCAGACGTCCAAGGTCCAGGTCTCGCCGACCTCCTCACGACCGGCCCCTCGCAGGCGGTCTACTCGCTCCCTCAGCCGCCCATCTCGTACGACTCGCGACTCGACCGCATCGAGGCGCTCCTCGAGCAGTTGGTGCACACGCGGCATGCGGGCGCCGCAGTCGATGTGCGCAAGGTCTCGACCGAGGGGACGGAAGGAACGCTTTTCGAGGATGAAGGCCCTGATGGACACAGCTGGAGGCGGAAGGACCCTTCGCCTGTCTAGTGCGCCCGATTGCTCGCCCGTATCGCCTAATCTGCACCACTCTGTACTTCAAGATTGACTTTGAGAAGGTCGAGTTCTCTGGCTTTTGTGCTCGATGCAGCCTGTCCGGTGCTTCAGGAATGCTTCCTAGACTGTTGCACCTCTCCACCTACTCCGGCATGCCCTGCTGAAGTGCGCGGGTGCTGAGGCTCGCAACCTCCTTCTCCTCGTCGCTGCCTCTTCCGCTCCCTCTTCTCACTCCGTCTCGACCGCAACACACTCAGACCCGGTCCGGACAGCTCCTCCGAATCGCCATGCCCTCCGACAGCTCCCATCTCCCGCTTCACAACCCTCCGCAGCCTGCTCCGTCCGCAAGCGAGGGGGACCAGCCGGGCGCTTCGTCGCGCTCGCGCTGGAACTGGTATCTCCGGCCCCCCGCGCACGGCTCACAGGCGTGCATGAGGAAGAATCACGCGATCGCGTGCGTCGGCGAGCTCGTGGGCACCGTTCTCTTCCTCTTCTTCGCCTTTGGCGGGACTCAGTGCGTCTTTTTATTCCCATCGTGACGCGCGCCGCTCGGGCGGGGTCGAAGTCTCGACCTGAGAGGTTTCAACTGCTGCCATCTCCGGTAAGCAGACGTATTGACCTTCCGCCTACCCACAGAGTCGCCAACCTCGCCGCGACGTCCGTCACGGGTGTCACGCAGCCCGGTCCCGGCGGTGTACCTGTCGGCGGAGGGAACACGTCGAGCCGTGAGTACCACTGCTGGATACACGGAGCGAGTCAAAGGAGATGTCGCCGCGTATCTGACCTTCCTCGTTTCGTCCTCTTTCTCGACAGTCTTCTACATCTCGATGAGCTTCGGCTTGAGCCTCATTGTCACGGTCTGGACGTTTGCGCGCATCTCGGGCGGCCTCTTCAACCCTGCCGTGACGCTGGGACTCGCGCTTGTTGGCGGCATCACGCCGTTCCGCGCCGTCCTCCTCGCGCCCGTCCAGTTCCTCGGCGGCATCATCGCTGCCGCGCTCATCGACGCGCTCACGCCGGGCCCCCTTCTTGTGTCGACGACGCTCGCGCCCGGGATGTCGCCCGTGCGCGGGCTCTTCCTCGAGATGTTCCTCACGACGATGCTCCTCCTCAGCATCCTCTTCCTGGCCGCTGAGAAGCACAGGTCGACGGTCTTCGCGCCAGTCGGCATCGGCCTTGCGCTCGCCATCGCCGAGCTCACGGGAGGTACGCCGGACCACCCTACCTGCCGCCTGATCCTTGCTTCTGCTCACAACCTGTTTCGACAGTCTGGTTCACCGGCGGCTCGGTCAACCCGGCTCGCTCGCTCGGCCCGTATGTCGCGACCGCTTCGTTCCCCCGATACGCCTGGATCTACTTCCTCGGTCCCGCTCTCGGCGCTGCTCTCGCCGCCGGCTTCTACCGCCTGCTCAAGGTGCGCCTGTTTCCATGTCGTTATCCAGCCGCCCCGGGACTAACCCAAGCCTCGCCGAATGCGCAGTACTGGGAATACGAGACCGTCATCGGGCCCGAGAGCGCCGACATCGCTACCGCACGCTACATCTCGGACCTGCTCCAGCAGTCGCAGCGTCTCGGTACGAGTGCTCCTCCCGCCTCCACCACTGCGCAGCCCAAGGATCAGAGCGCCGAAGTGCAGGGCCCGGGCGTCTCGGACCTGCTCACGCGCCAGCCTTCGCTCGACTACGGCTCGACGACGTCCACTGCCGTCGCCGGCGCGCCCGGTCTGTTTGGCAACCTCCCGCCGAGCCCGACCAGCTCCGGCTCCCCTGAGGCAAAAAGCGGCGGCGGCGGTACGGGCGGTAGCGGACAGGGCGGCATGACGTTCGATCAGCGCTTCGACCGCCTCGAGGCGCTCGTTACGCAGCTCTTCACGGCGAACAGGCACGGCGGCGGTGGCTTCGGATCGGCGGGGCGGGGAAGGGGCTCATGTCGGAAGGGACGCTTGTCGAAGACCCGCGCGAGGCGAGCGGAGACGATTCCCGCGAAGCGGAGCGCGAGTAGGCGGCGCGCGTTGAGGGAGGGATGGCTTGGCTTACTTCGACGGCAGGACAGCGTTTAGCTGCGATCCCGATACTCCCCTGTCCACTCGAGCAGCTGAGTTGTGTGCGTGGTAAGCACTGTGTGCACGCGTTTCATGCGCCTCGCGTCCTAAGCTCGCTCGCCTCCTCCTCGAGCATCCTGCACGGCGGGACCTCAAAGTCAGCCACATGAGCATGAGAGAAAACAGCAAGAAATAACGCACCTGATCCGCTCCTTCAGTCGCTCACTGACCCTCCGCAGCCCCTCGCTCTCCTCCTTAGCCTTGTCCGCCGCACGCTTCAGCACGTCCTCCCTCCTCTTAGCCGCGACGAGCAGCCGCTGGTCGCGCTCGCGCTCCTTGCGCAGCGCGCCGAGCAGACTTGGCAGGGCGGCGATGCCTGTCGTCAACTGCCCGAGCGCGTCCGGCTCTGCTGCGTTGTCCCCTGGCGCAGGTGTACTCCCGCCCCGCAGTCCGTCCGCGTGACCATCGCCTTGCCCGCCGCCGAAGAGCGACTTCTGCAGCGCATGGAAGGGCGAGTCCGGGTCTGAGCGTATCGCTTCGAACCCTCCAGGCCGCGTCTTCGGCGTCGAAGGCAGCTGCTGACTGCCACTGCTACTCGCACCTTCCCCACCGCCACTGCCGGACGAGCCCGCCGTAAACGACTCAAAACGCGGTTTCTTGCTCGGCGAGCTCGACGCTGCGGCGCGCAAGGCCGACGCGCTGGGCGGTCCGCCCTCGTCGGCGTCTTCAATCTCGTCGTCGTCGTCTTGGTCGTCAAAGCCCGGGTCGTCGAACGCGGCGGGGTCGATGTCGTCGAGCGACTCGGACGGCGGGAGCGGGACTCGGCTGCTTGGCGAGGGGCGCGGGATCGCGGGCGAGGGCGCGCGCGGGCGCTTTTGCGGCGAGGAGGACGGCGTGAGGGGCGCGGGAGCGGGGGCGCCGGGTGGAGGTGGTGTGCGGTACTCGCGACCTTTACTGCAGGCGGTGTGAAAGCCGGTTCAGACCACAGGAGAAGGACGCGAGGAGAGCGGAAGAGCCGTAGGAGGTCACGTACGATGCTGCCTGGTCGCACCACAAGAAGAAGCCGCACTGGGCGCCTTCGACCCAGTTCCCGCAGCTCCAGAATTCGCGTCCGAGGTTCGGCGACGACTCCTTGCGCGTGACGCGGCGGATGGCGCGGATGCGCGGTTCCGTGTTGCAGAAGCAGAGCACGTCTGCGAGCAGAGGCCAGGTCACATTGTACTCTCGTGCTACGTCATCGAGCACAATACGCCCATGGGCAGCTCAACGCGGCCCAGCGCTGCATCGAGCAATTCAGACGCGCAACGCACCTCCGTCGGGCAAGAAGCACCCGTACTCGCGGTAGTTCTGCGCCGTGTTCTTGACGCTCGAGCTGCTGCTCGTGCTCGTTCCTGTGCCCGTGGCCTGGCGCGGGCGCTTCCAGCCCGGCACGTCCGGTCTCGCCTGGCGCTGCATCCGGGATGGTGAGGAAGTGGCGGGGAGGAAGTGGGGAGGCGAGTCGCGGCGCGACGGAGCTAGATGGCCGTGCAAGATGTAGGACAAGCAAGCAAAGCTGGCCAGGCAGCAACGGCAGCCGCGAGCTGGCGTGCGACGAGAGGGGACGAGGCGAGGGACGGATTGCACCGCCTCGGCGCAGCAGGGTCACGTCGAGCAGCTACAGGACTGCAGAGTCTGCCGCAGCGCCGAGGCAGTCATCAAGACTTACATGTCATGCTCAAGGCAGCCGCGAGCCACAAAGAGGACGCGAGAACGCCAACGGACGATGTAGCTCTCGCGGAAGCACGGAACGAGAGCGCGGAACCATCCGTCTCGTGCAAAGTCAGACACTGACGACTGCATTCCCACACCTCAACATTTGCACTGGATCGCCTCAGTGCGTCCTGCCCTCCTTGACGGCCCACTCCGCCGCCCCACTCCTCGCAAGTCCAATCCACTCCTTCTCGCTCTCGATTCCGTCGCTCGCGCCCTTTCTCACATTCGCATCCGCCCCTGCACTCGCTGCACCAGCAGACTGTGACCGAGGCCCGCGGAAATCGGGCCCGAAGCGCCCGCCCGCGTTGGACGCGAGCCGCGCAGAGTGCTGCTCGAGGAGCGCCGCAGTCGGGACCAGCGCGGCGGCGGGCTCTTCCTCCTGCATGCGCTCGTCCTGTGTGCCTTGGAGCGCAGGCGGAGCCGGAGGGGGAGGAGAGGCGGTCGGCGAGATGGTGATGAAGGCCGAGCCGGATAGCGACGAGGGGACGGAGTACTGCTCTTGCAGCGCAGTGTTCAGCTCGTTCTGTTGCAAGAGATTGTGCGAGTCGGCGCGCTGGGCGGAGAATGCGGCGAGATGCGATGCGGGGTGGACGCTGAATTGGGAGGAGCCGGTCTGCGGCGAACAGAATTGTGAGTTGTGACAATTAGAGTGATAGTTTGAACGACAACTCACCATATGCTGCGTATGATTGAGTGCGTATGCAGCAGAATGACCCTCTCCCTGCGCCTGCTGGTCTCGCATGACCGCGTCCTGACCCTGCGCAACCTGACTCGCAGGTGCTCCAGTCTGCAAGGTTGCCCCCGCCTGCTCTGCCGCCTGCATGTGGCGGAACACCATTCCAAGTCGCCGCACCGCGCGGCGCCTCCCCTCCTCAACGCTCGTCTCGCCTTGACCTGCCCGCGCGGCCGTCGCCTTCTCAAACAAGCGCCTGACGCCGGGCGGCAGGCCCCACACGTCGTCCGAGTAGCTGCCGCGCGAAAAGTAGTCTTCGACGGCGGTGCGCGGGTCGAGCGAGACGAGCGTGCGCAGGTAAGCGCGGTCGGCGAGGTCGAGCGACGAGAGGGACGATAGAAGCTCGGTCGACGTCGGCGACATGTCGCCCGCGCGGGCTATGCCGCGCACCTGCTCTTCGTCGGGGGACGCGTCATCGAGCGCGCGCTCCTTGCCCTTGCCCTTGGCGTCGCGGCGTGCGGCAGACGAGGCGAACGGGTCGAGCGGGAGCGTCGTCTCGTGCTCGACGCGCCAGGGTTCGCTCTGCTTTTCGCGCAGCTCGCGCTCCCAGTCACCATCGACGGCGTCGACGAGGTCCGCGCCTGCGAGGAGCGTCGAGAGCTCTTCGCCGTCGTGTGCGGCGGAACGAGTGCTGCCGGTGGAGGCACCTGCTGCCGACCACGCCGAGTCGTAGGTGGACGGGACCCCGCTCTCAAAGGCAGTCCATTCCGACGGGTGGGCGGGTGTAGACGAGCGAGCGAGCCGGGACGAAGAGGACGACGCGGGGCTGCCGCTGGCGGACGAAGTCGAAGCGTGCGGGGTGGCGAGGTGCGCAAAGCGGTCGCCGGCGTGAACATAGTGCTGCACGGACGCGGGCAGGCCCTTTGCAGTTAGCGCGGCCATCCTTTCCAGCCGAGCACCAGCAAAGAGGCGAGTGAAAGAGCGGCAAAGTCGCGCGCGATATGCCCGCACGCCGCCGGCCGGGTGCGGAGTAGCCGCGTTACCCGCGCCGTTGCCTCCTGTCGGCTGCCTCGAACGGGCGTTGCTGTAATACAGTACATAGCATGCAGCAAGTACAAATGCAAGCGCTCAATCCGGGCCTCTTTCCCTCTGGACCTACCTATCGACCCAGATTCATTGCCTCGACTGCTCTCCTCCCTCGCACCGCTGTTGCACCGCTCTTCGTACGTGATCCCGCACCGCACACCTCTACAGAACAAGCGACTGAGCGCGAAAGAGAGCGAGATGGCTGAGGGGGAAGCGGCCCCCTGTCCTTCGGCTTCGGCTCGTCATGCCCTTCGCAAGCGCGAAGTCGTTCGCTGCAGCTTCTTCTCGCGCAAGCTGCTCTCGTACACACCGAGCACTGTACAGACCCCGCTAGGACACCCTGCCAGAGCTCAGGACCGCTTCTCTCGCCCGCCATGCCCGACTCGCAGCCGCTCCCGCTCGCGTCGAGCCTCAGCGACGTCTACACGCCCGCCGCCCTCGAGCACGAGAAGCAGCGCTGGGCAGACCTCTTTGACGGCTTCAAGAAGGAGTTTGGCGCAGGCGCTCCCCAGAAGGTCGCCCGTGCGCCCGGCCGCGTCAACATCATTGGTGCGCACCCCTCCCGCTCGAGGTCACGGGACTCGTGAGCGTGCTCACGGGAGACGCCACCTGCATCACACAGGCGAGCACATCGACTACTGCGGCTTCTCGGTCCTCCCCGCCGCCATCGAGCGCGACGTCCTCATCGCCTTCTCGACCGCCGAACCCGACCCCTCCTTCGCCGGCGCCGACCTCCCCGCGCCCTCACAGGACTCGGCCAAGACCGTCTTTGTCCTGCGCAACGTTCAGTCCAAGTTCTCGCCCACCGACTTCGAGGTCGACCTCGCCGGCGACGGCACCGACCTCGCGCTCCCGAGCGACCACCACTGGTCGAGCTACTTTATCGCCGGCACCAAGGGCATCCTCGCCCACCTCAAGAAGACGGGCGGGATCTCGCTCCCGAGCCCGCCCAAGCGCGTCCTCATCCTTGTCGGCGGAACCGTCCCCGAGGGCAGCGGGCTCAGCTCGTCGTCCGCCATGACGACCGCGAGCGCTATCGCCATACTCGAGCTCGTCGGGCGGCGCGAGGGCGAGAACCAGGTCGCCAGGAAGGCGCTCACCAACGTTGCCATCGAGAGCGGTACGTTCCCAACCTCGCCCGGCCTTCTCTTCCTGGGACTCACGGTTTCATTTTCTTCTCAGAACGCCTCGTTGGCGTCAACTCGGGCGGCATGGACCAGTCCGCCTCGGTCTTTTCGCGTTCCAAGCACCTCCTGCACATGTGCGCCTTCTTCTCTCCTCGCAGCTGCCTCTCCTTCCCCTGACCTCGCGCACTTGCTGCGCACAGCGAGTTTATCCCGCAACTCAACGCACGCGCCATTCCTCTGCCGCAGACCGACCCGCCTTTCTCGTTTGTCATCGCCAACACGCTCGTCACCTCCAACAAGAAGGTCACGGCGAAGTACCACTACAACCTGCGCGTAAGTGATGTGCCCGCTGTTCCACCTTCTGCTATGCATTCATCGAGCGTCCGAGGTGAGAGGTGCACTGCGGGACGTAGCTGACTCGTTCACTCGATCACAGGTCGTCGAATGCCGCCTCGGCGCGCTCCTCCTCGCCAAGTTCCTCGGCCTCCCCTACACGTACGAGTCGCGCCCGTTCCCATCGTACAAGACGCTCCTCGACGCCTACTTTGGCAACCGCGGCCCGACGCACGGGCCCATCCGCACGCCGTCGCAGCGCCCCGAGCGCCTCGTGCCCGACGGCGCGACCGTGCCCGCGCTCCCGTCGAGCAAGCTCGTACCCAAGACGGCGAGCGGGTCGCACGAGCTGCGCACCATGATCGGCCTCGTCGGGCAGGCGCTCGGCGGGCCGGGCATGGAGGACGGCATGACGATCGAGCAGGTCGCAAAGAGGCTCGAGTGCGGCACGGCCATCCTCGAGAACGCAGTCATGGACCGCGAGGTCGAGCCCAAGGACGGAAAGTTCAAGCTGTGGACTCGCGCGCGGCATGTCGTGCGTCCTGCCTTCTTTTCCCACTTCTTTCCCGAGACGCTCCTATCCGAACTTTCTGGGGAGGCTTGCGCGGGCGGGGCGGTGTTCAGGCCACGTGTTGACGACCTCTGACCCCACTACGCCCCCACTCACAGTTCTCCGAGTCGCTGCGCGTGTACGAGTTCAAGGACCTGCTGTGCTCGACGGCGGCGACGTCGCAGCGCGCGACGCCCGAGGCGCGCTCGGGCTCGAACACGCCGATCCTCGAGACGGACCCGGCCGAGTCGCAGTCGGACCTCAAGGTCGCGCCGCTCGACCCGTACACGACGAGCGCGCTCGCCGTGCCCAAGGACGAGGACGACCCGAGCCAGGCGCTCCTCGAGCAGATGGGCAACCTGATGAACGAGTCGATGGAGAGCTGCCAGCGCGACTACGAGTGCTCGTGCCCCGAGCTCGACGAGCTCGTCAGCCTCGCGCGCAGCAACGGAGCGTACGGCAGCCGCGTCACCGGTGCGCCTTGCTCGCCCCCTCGCGTCTTCCGATTAGGGATTCCGCGCTGACTCGTTCGTTCGCCTCTACAACGCAGGCGCCGGCTGGGGCGGCGCGACCGTCTCGCTCGTGCGCGAGCCCGACGTGCCCAACTTCATCGACGTGCTTCGGCGCGAGTACTACGGCAAGCGGTTCCCCGACCTGAGTGAGCAGGAGCTCCACGACGCGTGCTTTGCGACCAAGCCCGAGGCGGGCGCAAACGTATTTGCGGGCGAGCTGTGAGCTTGCCTGCGACAATGGGTTCCGGTGCGAGGACAAACAGAATGAGAAAGAAAGGAAAGAGGACTTGCCATAGATTCTGCGGCATCATGTTATCGCCTCTCGTCATGTCGAAATAGCAAATCTGCCGTGTGTATGCTGCAGTCTCTCATTCGTCCGCAGCAGAGGAAAGGGACTGCTTCAATCGGCATGGTACAAGCTGAGAGAGAGGCTACTAAGGGAACGTCGGGCACTCCCGCCTTACAGCGTAATGTTGTAGTCGTAGTCGCTCTCGGCGTTCTGCGCGGTCCAGAGGACGACAGCACTGCAAAGGTAGGCAGAAGCGTCAGTCTTGAGCCTGCGTCGGTCGAGATTGTTTGAGCGGTTGGGTCGCACCTGATCAGAATAGCCACTGGTATATCAAAGCAGAACAGGTCAGCAACGTGGTCAAGGGACAAGAAATAGACGGGAACGCACGAGACTGCACGACGTCTGCGATGCCCCAGTTTACGCCGAAGCTCTCCGGATAGTTCGGCACGAGGTACTTGATAATGAGGACGGCCTGCATGGTGGAGCGTGAGCCGGTGCCAGTCCGAACAGAGAGCCTGGGCGAGAGGGAGACGCACGATGCTGCCTGCGACGCCTCCGGCCATGAGCGCCATCCCGCAGAAGAGGAAGAGCCTCGCCCTCCACGCGACGCTGCCGCCCGCGGCCCAGCTCCCGTCCCAGTCGTCGCTCATGAGGCGCTGCTTGTCGATCAGGTTGACGATGACCATGCCGAGCGTCGCGCAGAGGCCGGGCGCCCAGTCGGCGAACGTGACGCGCACGGGAACGGGGTCGTACGGCGTGTCCGGGTCCGAGATGGGCTTGGCATGCGCGGACGAGATGCTCGCGTCGAGGAACGCCCACCAGCCGAACGCGAACTGCGGCGACGTCGAGGTGGGGGGAACGACTCGCGTCAGCGAAGGCTTCGGTCTGGACAAAGGCAGGCCGGCTCGAGCGCCTCCGGACCAGCCTGCCAGCCCAGGGAGGACCCGCTGAACGCACCAGGGCGCCGGCAAAGTAGACGAGGAACTCCCGCTTCCTCGGGCCCAGCGTAATCTTGGGCAGCGAGATGAGGAACACACGGCGCGGGTCGGTGCGGCGCAAGGGGACGCCGCTCGAGGCAGGCAAGGATGGCATCGTGCGAGTCTGGCGAGAGTTGGGGAGGAAAGTCCGATTGGAAGGAGCGCAAGCCGACGAGGCGAGCCAAGTCGGTCAGGTCACATCGACAAGTGAGGGATTCGAGTGTTCTCGGGCTTGATAAGCAGTTCACAGATCCAGTCAAAGCCTCTGATCTTCAAGCAGAAGGGGGACGGGAAGCGGAATTCTGGCAACCCCCCGGCGCACCATGCGTCCGACCGGGTCACGCCTCGAGCGGGCTTATCCAGCTCTCCCGCTGCTCGAGGTGATCCACGTATACGGAAAGAACCGACGTGCCGTAGGAGAGACGGCAAAGCGATAATATCACACGGTACAGTAGGATACACGACTCGTACAGACGCCCTCCCCCAAGCAGTACACGCCACAGCTGGCCGACTAGCCTCTTCAGTCGATCGTGAAGCCGAGTAGGTGCTCTGAGATGCGTGTGACGGATGTCAGTTTGAGCGCGAGAGGCGGAGAAGAAGCGAGCAAGAGACTCACGCTTGTGAAGCTGCATGATCTTGGCCGCGAACGCTGTTTCAAGAAATCCGGCGTGAATCAGTCCTCAAGTCCTTTAGGCAGTGGAGGGTTGGAAATGCCAAAGATCGCCCGTACCTTCGAGGTGAAAGATGTGCTTGCTGCCCTGCCTGAGGCGGTGGTCGTAGAACGCGCTCCAGTACGTCACGTCGGCCTTGATCTCCTCGTCGACGCGGTCCAGCAGCCGGCGCGTGATGGTCTACAAGGCGCGTGGGTGAGGCGTCAGCGCGACGAAGGGACAGAAAGGTGCCGAAGCGCGGAACGCACGGTGAGAATCAGGGTCGCCGGGATGCAGTGCACGAGGAGCTCGTAGAACATGCCGCGGACCTCGAGGAGGCGCTCGGGCGTCTGCTCCGACAGGATGCGCTCGGCCGCTTTCGCAGCGTACTTCTCCCAGTCAGGTCGCGGCACGGTGTCGATGTCGCGCTGGTCCTGCTTGCCACGCAAGAGCGAGTGGTCCGGCTTGATCGTCTTGAAGTCGGGATCTTGCGTGTGCAGCGCTTCGAACGAGAGGAGCGCGCGGCGCAGGTTGCCGTACGAGATGCGCGCGAGGAGCGTCGCGACGTGATCTGGCAGCTTGACGTCCTCCTGGACCGCCGTCTGCTTCAGCACGCCCTCAATCTGCGGAGTCGAGATCAGTCTCCGCTCAAGTAGGTAGCAGCGCCCAGCACGAGGACGAACCGTAGCCTCCGATGGTGCACCGACGCGCAGCAGGAGACAGCGCGAGCGGATGGGGCCGATGATCTTCGACGTCGAGTTCGCGCACAGGATGATACGCAAGCTCGACGTGAATTTTTCCATCGTGCGACGCAGCGCCGACTGGGCGTCGCGCGACATGCCGTCCGCCTCGTTGATGATGACCACTGCGAGCGGATCGAAGTCAGCGGCGGTTTGTGTGCGGCGAGGGCTCGAGGCGCACCCTTGAAGCGCTTCCTCGCGTTCAGGTCGACCTGCTGCGTCTGCGCAATGTCCTTGAGCACCTCCTGCACGACCGAGCGGTCGTAGTTGCCGAGGTCACTGCGAAAGGAACGGGTCAACTGCCGTCCCCGAGCTTAGAGCGGCCCTTCGCAGCGCACCTCGGCGTGATCTCGATGTGGTAGTTGCTCTGCACGATGTTGACGTCGAGCTTGCGCTTGGAAGGCGTGAGGAAGGTGCGCTGCTCGATGCGAATCTGGAAGGGACGAGGGTAGCAGGGTCAGCAACTGCGACGTTGACTTCTGGAAGGCACAAGGAGCTCGTCTGCGCCACGTTCGAGCCAGCAGAGTCCCGCTGCAGCATCTGCTCACCTTCTCGACGCCGGGTCCGAACAGCTCGCGGAGGGTCGCCATGATGCGCGTCTTCTTGCCTGCGCCGGACGGGCCATAGAAGAGCGTGTGCGGAAAGTCACCCTGCGCCTGTCTCACGAAGCCTCTCGAGCGGGTCAGCGGCGAGGACAAGCGCGTCGAGTTGGAGGCGCGGCGATGAGGTCAACGCACGAGCGCCTTGAGCCGGTTCGACAGTTCTGGGTGGTAGTCGAGGCTGTCGAGCGTCCTCGGACGACCCTTGTCCACCCACAGCGACATCTTGCGCGAGGAAGAGAAGAGGCGGAAGTGGGGCAAGCACGAGAGCGAGCCGCGACGCGACAGCGACGACGGCGACCACGCTTGAAGGCTTGTCTGCACTGCCTAGACTTACGAGCTGCCTCTCTGATACTCTCGATAAAGTGTGCGGGCCGAAGGCACGAGCGATGCGAATGATGCAGCTTATTCCTCCCCCTCGTCCTCCTTCTTCCGCGTCCTATCTACACAACATACAGATCGTCCCCCTGGCACGCCGCACACAGTATCAGGTTGTCCGACAGCGGGACGCGCTTCGTCCGCGGTGGCGGCCGCCGCCGCCGCGCCTCCTCCGGGCTCCACGGCACCGTCAGCTCGTCCTCCTGTGCGGGCCCGTCCTTCGGCGGCACTCCGTACTCGTCTTCCATCCGCGCGCGCAGCAGCGACAGCGACGCCTGCCGGACATGTCCGCCCGGCCCACCCGCGCCGACTGCCGGCGTTCCCGGGACGGGCCCGTCGAACGCCATGCCCCGGTAGAGCGGTGTCTGCCCGAACGGAATAAGCGGCGGCGACATGAGTGGCGCAAGCTTGTTGGTCGTCGGGTCCGACAGCTCGTGCACGGGCGGGAGGAAAGAGGCGGTGCGGCGATGCGCGTGTCCGCGTCGAGAAGGGGTCAAGGGCGGATCGCGCGCTAGCGCTGCGGGCGCCGATTCGGACGAGGTGCGGGGCGCGACGGTCGAGTCTGAGTTGCGAGGAGGCGACGTCAGGGACGGGGTTGGGCGCTTCTTGGCCGCCGCGAGTTCGAGCTCCTTCGCCTTGGTCTTCGAGCGCTCTTGGTCGAGCGCCTCCATCATGCTTTCGACCTGGCTCTTCAGGTCGCCGTTGGCCTTGAGCATCTTGACGCGCGCCGAGTCGAGCGAGAAGACGTCCTGCTCAAGCTGCCGAACCCGCGCCTGCGCCTCTGACAGCTGCATCTGCAGGTTGTCGACCTCGGTCGATGCGCCGAGGGACGGCTGCGCAGGCGTGAGCGAGCGCGGCTCGCCGGTCCCCGAGCGGAGCGTCTCGAGCTCCTCCTGCGCCTGTGAGTACAGCTCGCGCAGCTCGGCGAGCGCGGAGCTCGTCTCTCCGACGCGCTCGCGCTGCATCTCGAGTTCGGCTCGCAGCGCTTCGACCTCGTTGACCTTGCGCTCGAGCTCGTCAGCAAGCCCAGCCGACTCGGACGACGAGCCCGCCTGACCAGACCGCAATCGCGCAATCTCCTGCTCGAGCTGCGAAGTCGCCTCGCGGAGGTTGGCGACCTCATCGTCGCGCTGCGAGTCCTGCGCCATGATGGCCTTGAGCTCGCGGTCCGTCTTGCTCGCTTGACGCACGGCCGCAGTGAGCTGAGCCTGCGACTCGCGTGCGCGCTCGTTCGCCGCCTCGACGTCCTTCGCAACGCCTGCCTCGAGCTGCTCGATCGCGGCGTCCTTGTCCTTGATCGAGCGGCGCAGAGTGGCGACCTGCTCCTCGTGTGCTGCGGAAGAGGCTGACGACTCGTCCGCGCGCGCCTGCAGCGTCGCAAGCTCGCCTTCGAGCCGCGCCTTGTCCTGCTCGAATGCGCTACGCTCCTCGGTCGCGGAGCGCAGCTCCTCCCGAACCTCTTCAAGCGCGCGCTCCAACTCAACCACCTCGTCCTTCGTCGAGTCAAGCTCGGCCATCGCAGCCGACAGCGTTGCCGACGTCTCCTCCACCTCGCCGCGGCACAGTGCAAGCTCCTCCTCGACCTCGCGCTTCGTGCGCTCAACTTCAGCGAGGTCGGCACGCAACGAGTCGAGCTCATGTCGCATCGTCGACTCGGCGGCCTGCGCTTGTGTGAGCGAGGTGGACAAAGCGCGGGCGTGGTCCGAAGTCGAAGAGTCGGAGGACAGGCTGGAGAGGGTAGTGCGGAGCTCCTCGACAGTCGTTGTCAAGGTCGAGTTAGTGGACTGGAGTGCGTCGTGCGTCGAGGTGAGGCGCTCATGCTCGGACTGAGCGGTTGAGAGTTGCTGCTCGAGTGTGGTGATTCGGCCTGCGATGTGAATTGTCAGATCACCTGCCTGAGGGTGGAGGGTACAGGGAATGGCGAACCTTGAGCGGTAGCGTAGTCGGTAGTTTTCTGTTTGAGCTGCGCCTCGAGCGTTTCGACCTTGGCCTTGACCTTGGTGAGGTCCGCCTCGACCGCCGCCTTCGCCTGCGTAGCCTGATTGGCTTCGGCCTGGCTTCGCGCAACCTCGCCCTTGAGGGTCGCAAGCTCCTGCTTCAGCGAGTCGGATGCGCCACCTTGACTCGCCTTTAGCTCGTCGAGCTGGTCCTGCAGGTCACCGGCGCGGCTCGCGCTCGCAGCCGCCTTGCTCGTAACGGTGTCGATCGAGAATTCGAGCTCGCGCTCCTTGGCGGCCGAGGCAGCGAGGAGACCCTCGAGGCGCAGAATCTCGGCCTCACGCTCGTCGAGCTCCTTCTCGGCCGCCTCGAGCGAGTGTTGCAGGCCAGTCGCCCGCGACTCGGACGCGGCGAGCACGTTCTTGAAGACGGTCAAGTCACGCTCGAGCGCATTAAGCTTGTTGGAGGGCGTGGCGGGTGTCGAAGGGCGAGAGGGGGCGTCTGTAGCAGACGAGGGTGCAGCCGGTGCGGCGGTAGGAGCAGGGCGGGCAGCGGCCTCGGCGAGCTGCGTCCGCAAACTTGACTCCGTCTCGCGCAGACGCTCGAGTTCGTCATCTTTGTCCTTCACTGCGGCCTGCAGCTCGGACATGCGCGCCGTGTCCTCGGGCGAAGATGTCGGTGCGTCCGCCTGCGCCTGCTTGAGCGCCGCAAGCTCATGGCGCAGGGCGTCGGCCGTTGCTGCGGCCTGCTCGGACCGCTCGGTCGCTGCGCTTAAGTCGCGCTGTGCACCTGCAAGCTGCTCCTCCGCTGCGGAGCGAGCGGATTGAGCCTCGTCGCGCTCGCCCTCGAGCACTGTTGTCCGCTGCTGCTGCTCCTCCAGCGCCTGTCGTACTTCAACAAGCGCCGTCGCTGCCCGCTCGGCCTCCTCCGCGCCCTCGTCCACCTTCGTCCGCAGTCCCCGCGCCTCCTCGAGCGCTTCGTCTCGCTGCTTCTCCATCGGCGAAAGACGCGCCAGCTCCTCTTCAAGCCGGCTCTGCAGCGCGCTGACCTCTTTTTGCGCCTCTTCGCGCTCCCGCGCACCCTGCGCCTTCTCCTCCTCGAGCGCAGCGATCTGCGCGCGCAGCGTGTCCAGCTCGGCGTCTTGCGCGGCGCGCGCGGCTTCGAGCTCGGCGATGGTGCGTGCGAGGGCCTCGGCGCGTGTGGCGTCGGACGAGGACGAGTCGGTGAGGGATGCGAGAGAAGCCTCGAGCGAGCTGACGCGCGCTTCGGCGGCGGAGAGGTCGGCTTGGAGCGTGTCGCGCGCGGCGGTGGCGGAGGCGAGGCCGGACTGGGCGGATTGGAGCGAGCCCTCGAGGGTCGAGATCGTTTCGAGGTGCGTTGCGAGGTCCGTTTCGGAGGTGGCGACGCGAGACTGCAGCTCGGCGATAGTCGTTTCGCGCTCCGCGAGAGCCGCCTCGAGGCGCTCGATAGTCGCGCGGGTCGCCTCGGCGTCGCCCGCGGAGGAAGCAAGCTGCTGCTCAAGGTTGCGGACCGTCTCATCCCGCTGCTCGAGCTCCTTCTCGAGCTCGCCCAACCGTGCAGAGGCGCGCTCAGCCTCCTCCGTAAGAGCGCGCGTCTTCTCCTCGAGCTCCTTCGCGAGCCGCTCCTTCTCGTCCCTGAGCCGCTCGACCTCCTCCTCGATCTCCGCCAGTCGGACGTCGCGCTCCGACCCGCGCTGCTGCAGCTCGAGGCGCTCGCCCTCCCACTCGTCCTTCTCCCGCTCGAGCGTCTCGAGCGCCCCGCGCAGCTCGGCTGCATCGCGCTGCACCTCCTCGAACTCTGCAACGAGCGTAGCCGAATCGTCCTGCCCCGCCTCCGCTGCGGGAGCGGCAGACTCAACAGGGGGTGGGGCGGCCTTCGCAGCCTCGAGCTCGCGCTCGAGCTGACGAACGCGTTCCTCGACCGCCCCGAGCGCCCGCCGCGCCTCCTCCTCGCCCGCCTGCGCCCGCTCGAGGTCGCGCTTCGCAGTCGTCTCCCATTCGGCCGCCTCGCCCACGCCGGCGCGCATGTCCTCGAGCTCGGCGTCAGCTGCGGACGCATGCGCTTCAGCCGCCGTCAAAGTCGTCTGCGCCGCCGAGGCGCGCTCCTCCGCCGCGGCGAGATCGGCCGTCAGGCGCGCAACGTCGGCGCGCAAGCCCTCAATCTCAGCGGTCCGATCCTCTACTGGTGTAGGCGCGGGCGGCGGAGTCGGCGCCGGAGCATTCTCGAGCTCTTCGACGCGCGCCTCGAGCGCGGCGATGCGCCGCTCGCGCTCGTCGGCGCGCCCCTGCAGCTCGAGCACCTCGTCCTCCTTCTCGCCAAGCGCGCCCGCGATCCCGCGCATCTGCGCGTCCTGCTCGTCAAGCTGCCCCGAGAGCTCGGCGACGCGCGCGTCGCGCGCTTCGAGCTGCGACGCGAGCTCGGCGAGCTCGGAAGAGCGCGCGTCGAGCTGCGTAGAGAGGGACGCAAGCTCGTCGTCTTTGGCGACGAGCTGCTCGTGCCGGTCGTGCAGCGCTTCGCGCGCGATCGAGACGCCGCGCTCCTGTATGTCGACAGCGTATCGCCATCAGCGTGGCGTCTCAACGGAGACACCGGGCAGAAGACAGAGCACCGACGCACGAGGTTGGCGATCCGCTCCGCGTCCCTTTCGCCCTGCTCCCTCTGCTCCTCCAGCTCGTCCTGCACCTGCTCGACCTGCCTCTGCAGCTCGTCCACATCTTTCTGCTCTGGCCGTTCCGCGAGCAGTGCCTCGAGCTCCTTGACCCGCGCAGTGAGCGTCTGTTGCGCCTGGATGAGGCGTGCGGTCGATGCTGGAGCGGGAGACGGCGTAGGCGAGGGAGCAGAACTCGCAGGACTGGCGGATTGCTGCGGCTGCGGCGGAGGGGCCAAAGATGGAGGAACGGAGAAAGCTTGCGCGAGCTCGGATCGGGGAGGCGGCGCGGGGGAAGGCGGCTGTTGCGGCGGGGGGGAGAGGATGCGCGAGAAGTACTCGGCGGCGGATGCGGCGGCAGACGAGGCGGGCGAGAAGGTAGAGCGAGGAGGAGGCGAGAGGGCTGAGCGCGGTGGCGGCGAGGCGACGGCGGAACGGGGTGGAGGTGGTGCGGTGACCGTCGAGAGGGAAGGAGCCGGAGGCGGAGGCGAGAAGAGCGACGGCGGGACGGGTGCTGGTGCCGCTCCGCTTGCAGGGGGCGGAGATGCCGCTCCTGCGAGCCTACTCGCGATGCTCGAGGCAGGGCTGCCCGGGACGCTGGCCGTGTCCGAGGGAGCGGTCGACGCGGCAGACTGGCGGAGGCTCTTCTGCGCCTGAAACTTGCGAAGCTGGTCGAGACGAGTGGCGTGAGTGGCTTCGTCGAGCGGGGCTACGCCTCTGTGCGCTGGGGTCCAGGCAGAGGCCGAGGGAGGGCCGGCGAGGGTGCGAGTGCGTCGGTGCAGCGAATTCACCTTGTCCTTGGCTCGCGATGCTTTGGCCGCGCGCTCTTGCAGAGCTGTGGGGAGTCCAAGTGAGCGTGTGTGCGGGCCTGCAAGCTCTGGCGGGGCGTACCGAGGTCGTCGGCCATGGCAGGGTGACGAGCCGTGGGTGGGGGAGCGCGGACGCGTCAAAGGCGGGCTGCGCGCGTCTAGGCCCGTCAGTGATGCTCGTAGCAGTCTCCTTGTAGGCCAGACGGACTCGCTTGTACGCTAGCTGGCGGTGAGAGCGAGATGGAGCGGAGCGAAGCGGGGCCGCAAGTTCGTCGTCCCGACAACCTCGTCTCTCGCGCCAAGTACATTGTGGGCAGCGGGATTGACACTTTGAAAGTGCCCTGGTCCTCCCCAAGAAGACACGTTACAGTCTGTGGCAGTTTGCGGAACTCGAGCTCGTCCTGCTCGTCTTCCGCGAGCAGTTCGTCCAGCGCCGTCCTGAGCACCTTCTGCGCCGAAGCATGAGCGAGGAAGCGTTCACGGCTGGGCTCAAGCCCGGGCACACGGCCTACATCCTCTTCTGCGTCCAGGGTCCGCTCGAAGAGTTCCGCGTCCCCGAGATCCTCTCGATCATCCAGCTCTTCGCACTCGACGTCTCCTGGCCCGTCCCGCCTGATCACACGGTCCGTACACCTCCCGAAATGCCTGCTGGCAGACCAGGCTGACTTTTGGACGCGGATGACAGCGGCCGTACATGCTCATCGGGCTTCCTGGCGAGAAAGAGGCCCGCCTCCTCGGCTCGCGCCTGGTCAGCGCCAAGCACGTCTGGGAGTACTGGGCACATGCAGAAACCTACCCTGAGCTGCACGAGCTTGTCCGCGGCGACGAGTGCCGGGCCAAGTGGGTGCGTCAGGCTTCCGCTTCTCTCGCGATGCCCGTCGGACTTCGTTCTCTGCCTTCCGAGCTGACCGCCGTCTCTGCCGTACGCAGGAGCCCTACGCTGCCGACCGCGAGTGCACCTGGAAATTCACCATCGCCGGGCACCAGCGCACGATCCCGCTCCCGCAGCAGGTCGCGCTCGTAAACACCTTCTCGTACATGCCCTTCCTCGGCGACATCAATCTCCGCACGCCCGACCTCGAGATCGGCGTCTTCGAGGAATACACATGGGACCCGCTGCGCGGGGCCAAGGTGCGCGAGGCGAGGCAGGCGATGGGGGCCGAGCCAAGCAGGAAGGGCAAGGAGAAGGCGCTCGAGGAGGGTGACCCAGAGGACACGGGTGGGCTGCGCATGGTCTGGATGGGGCGCAAAGTGCGTCTTGCCCGTCGCCTCGCCTCCTTCCCCCGGCCGCACACGTTGACCTTCGCAACCTGCAGATCTGCGACACGTCCCGCCACCTGATGGACGTCTTCGACCTCAAGAAGCGCGCCTACATCGGGACCACATCGATGGAGGCCGAGGCGTCGCTCCTCATGGTCAACCAGGCGCTCGCAGCTCCGGGCAAATGGGTGTACGACCCCTTCGGTGCGCCGCCGCCTCGACGTTCTCCTGTTGTGCCCTCCCGCTGACACACGTCGAATGTTCACAGCTGGCACCGGCTCGATGCTGCTGACTGCGGCAGCATTTGGCGCCATGACCTTCGGCAGCGACATCGATGGGCGACAATTGCGCGGCAAGAGTGCGTTGATCTTGTCTCTCCTGGCCCCCGAGCGCGCACTCACGAATACTCTCTCATGCAGAGACGTCCATCAAGCACTCGGCAGCGCAGTACGGCGTGTCGAACCGCATCGTCGACACTTTCGCGTTCGACATGACGGTGCGTCTTCTTCGCCTATTTGCGCTCGTCGATTTTGCGCTCGTCGATTTGGCTGACAGTCTTTCTCTTCGCATAGCAACATCCATTCCGGACGGGCGAGCTCTTCGACGCGATCGTGACGGATCGTGCGCCTTCACTTCTCACTCGATCCTGCTTTGCACCGATTCACCTAACCTGCCCATCACAGCGCCCTACGGTGTCCGCGCAGGCGCGAAACGGCTTGGGCGGGAGAAGGGCGCAGAGGAGGTGGCGCCTATGGTCGTTAAGGGCAGGGAGGCGGAAGGGTACCACCACCAGTGCGTTGCTTCCGCCGCTCTGCTATCCTCGTGCCGATTGATTGTCTTGCCGTGCGGGATCATGCGCATACGCAAAGTAATGTACTGATTTGCGCCAACATTGCGCAGATTCCACGACTACGTGCCGCCCTCTGTCGGCTGGCCGATGGAAGAGGTCATCTCTACGCTCGTCACCTTTGCGCTCTACCTCCTGCGTCCCGGCGGCCGCCTCGTCTTCTTCCTCCCGACCGACAACGCCGAATACTCTGACCTCGACGTGCCGAGCGTGCCCGGCCTGCGCCTCGTGAGCAACTCGCTGCAGAGCTACGGCAAGTGGGGCCGGCGGCTCATCACGATGGAGAAGGCGCGCGACGCGTCCGAGGGCGCAGAGTGGCGCAGGGCGCTCGAGGGGCTCGACAGGGGCATTCCGCGCGAGGGGCGCAAGAGCGCGTGGGAGGAGGAGCGCGGGAAGGGTGCGGGTGAGGAGAAGCGCCCCGGGCACGCAGACTTCAATCGGCGGTACTTCGCCGGGTTCGACGCCGTCAAGGAGGGCGTGCGGAAGCTCGTCGTCGGTGACAAGCAGTCCGCCCCTGCAGAGACTCCGCAATGAACGGCGCACTCGTCTTTGCGCGTTCTCCCTCTCTGCCTCTTTTTCGTCCATCATGGAGAGAGAGAGCAACAGACTTCGTGATGGTGTTGACAGGGATACGGAAGAGTGGTGCTACATTGGGATCACGGGTCTTGTCAAACAATGGGAAGGAGCAAGTGTCTATGCGCGTTCCGACAGGGTCCGTACCGTCCCCTCTCCCGCTCAGTACCGCGGCGCGCCGTACATGTCGGTTGACCCGCCCGTCTGCTGTGGATACTGCTGCTGCGCGCCGCCGCCGCCGCCGTACCGGTCGTGCGTGTAGTACGTCGGGGCAAGGCTGCCCGTCTCGTGCGAGTTGGCGTACGGATCCGGGTACGTCGAGGGGTTCTGCACGTAGTACTGCTGCTGCTGCTGGGCGGGCGGGGACGTCGGAGGGCGATACGGCAGCACGGGCGGCTTCTCGCGCGTCGGGCTCGTGTGCTGATACCCTGCTGCAGCAGCGACGACGGCGGGGACGGCGGCACCGTACCCGCCTGCCGCGCCGTGCCCGTGCGATGAAGGCCCGCTCGCGCCAGGCGGCGGGGACGTCGTATTCGGGTAGGGCGGGTACTGCCCCGCATACGACGGCGAGAAGTGCTGCTGCTGCGCCTGCACCGGCTGCTGCTGCTGGTAGTGCGAATCCTGCGACCGCACAACCTGCACCGGCTCTTCGTGCCCGTACATGCCCGTAAACGGCTCAGTCGTGGCGTTGTTGAGCCGCCGCTCGTCGTCCTGCGTCGCAAGGCCGCGGTTCGCGCGCGCCTCGGCAGCGAGACGCGAGCCGACGCCTGCTGCGGCGGCGCCCGCCGCTGCACCCGCCGCGTAGGGCGCGGCTGCTCCGACGCCGCCAGGCGAGTACCCGCCGGGGCTGATCGGGCCCTGCGGCGCCGTCAGGCCCGAGTCGACCGTGAGCGAGACGGGCAAGCCCGGCGCACTCGGGTTGCGGCGGCCGTAGCCCTCGCCGACACCCGAGATGAGGCTCGGCGCGCCCGTGTTCCCGCTCATGTTGGCGATGTCGCTCTGCGACGCGAACTGCCGCGGCTCGTACCGGCCCCCGCCGTGCTGGTTGTACGGCTCGTCGTACTCTAGCGCGTTGTGCGCCGTGAGCGGGATGTTCTCGCGGTCGTGCTCGGGGAAGTTGGGGAGGGTGCCCTCTTGGAGGTAGTCGCGCTGCTGCGCATTGACGGCCTCGGCTCGCATCTTGAGGCCGTACTCGGCATCGGGCGCAGGCTTGTACGCCTCGGACGCCTCACGCTGGGTGCGCTGCTTGCGGATGATGCAGGCGCCGCACTAAAGGAGGAAGAGATTTGAGCCGCTCCGATTCGAAGTTGTCACAGTAGTACGTGTACGCACGCCGAAGAAGATACCGGCAGTAGCGTAGAGGATGAGCGCAGCAAGCGTCATCCAGATGGCCTGTGCGAGCGGCGCGGAGGTCAGTGAATGGAAGGGACAATACTGGCGAAATCGTGCAACTCACGTTGCCCAGCTCCGCGCTGCCACCGACATCACTGCTAGAGATGCGATTCTTGGCGATCACGAAAGCGGCAATGTCGAAGACGAAGGCGAGGAGTGCGATGGCCGCGGCGAACGAGGCGAAGCATGTGCTCAACGCCGTCCCGGCAAACCCACGGGTGTGCGCAAGGATGCCAAAGAGGACCGAGATGAGGCCAAAGCCGGCGGCGATAGGGTGCAGGATCAGGACGTAGGTGATCCACTTGAGAACCGAGTTGGAGAGGTCGCCAAGCCGGCCGTCACCCAGATCGAGTAGCCCGGCAATGTCTGCGTCGTTATGACTCGTCAGCAGCGTACCCAGGCTAGACCATTCTCGAGGCATGGCAAGGTCCCGCTCAGGATGACGCGAGGACGTACCGAGGGAATAGCCCAGCTTTGCGCTCGTGCAGGTGTCGCCGACGCAGTAGCCGAAGCAGCCCAGAGTGATCTCGCCTCGGACATTGGTGTTGCCCACCTGGGTGTCAATCGTGGCCTTGAGGAAGTGGATGCTCTTGATGAGGGGGGTCGAGACGGTGACGAAAATGAGGAGCTGCGGACCGCTTGTCGGGTCAGTATGCGCCAAGCTGTCCTGAGCAGACCGATACGTACGACGGTCGCAGCAAACACAACGATGGTCCCTGTGGCAAGATGCAGCGAGGTGAATGGGGTGATGAGGGTCGCGGGCGCGCGGGGACGCTCACCGGGAGTCGCCGGTCGTATGCCCATGGTTACCAGCGAGCTCGAGAGGCTGTCTGACCAGCGTTGAAGCGCTCGGATCTCGCAGGTGCAAGGCGAGAGCGGGAGCGACGTTGTCCCGGGCGCGCGAAGGGCCCTGCACCGCCTCGCTCTTGTCTGGCATCTCTCGCGCTTCCCGCAGACTTTGATGACCAGGGGCGCTGCCAAAGGATGGACAAGGTAAATGGCGAGTGTATTCCAGATCCATGCGCGCGCGCGCGCGGCCTGCGCGTGCTCACGCAAACGGGTTCGAGCCTGTGCTTTCGCGCCGCTCATGCTCACACGGGTTTGACGCGAAGCTGGTCGTGCTCTCGTTCCGCGTGTGACCGTGTTGACCGCTGCGCAATACGGTCTGGCCGGCCGGAGGGTGGCCAGCCGCGACATGGAACGCGGACTGGCGCGAGTTGGGGATGACGGCCTCCTGCAAGTTGAGAGCGGTGAGTAGCTATAAAAGCTGATAGGATGTCACAAACGTGCGTGTAGGGGAGGAGGCTGACGGGTAGCGAGAATCAGCCTGCCGAAGCGCCACGCGATGAGGCAGTGAAAGAGTTGAACGCACACTAGGCTTCCAGCAAACAAGCTCGAAGAAGTCCTCTAATTGCTGTAAGACGCCCTGAGCTGTCGGGGCGTTCTTTGGATAGAAACGCTGCTCGACGAGCCACTGCGCAGCATTTGCGAGGCGATCGCCTTGCCGAAGCCCGTGTGGTCCGCTGAGCACCTTGACCACATTCCTGCTTGTCGCGCCGGTTTGACCCGCCAGGGACAAAGCAGCGCACACGGTCTCACGCTCGCCCTCCGCGATGAGGACGAGATTGTAGATGTGGGCGACAGTGATGGCGCGGTAGAAGGCGAGAGCACGGCGGTGGTCGTGGGCAAATGCTCTGTGCTGACTGTAAGCGTAGTAGAGTCGACTGAGCACGCGGTACAGCACACGGGCGGCCGGGGCGACGTGTATGATCGTTGTCGTCAGGCCATTCGGACGGACGGCGTGCTTCGCTTCGAGCCGTACCCAGTGTTGCACCTTGAACCAGACATGGTGTAGCTCGGGCGGGTCAATCTCGTGAAACACCATATCGTGCTTGTACTGTGTGTATGATTAGCGAGGGAGACCAGCAGAGTCTCCTGCGCAAGCACACGCACCCGGTCAGTTTGTTGGATCACGCCTGGCCGTTCAACCGCGGCAAGCGCACGGTGCACTTCGCCATCGGACGGTTCACGCTCCGAAACCGACTTGGGCGACACTGAAATCTGAATCCTGCGAGCAAAAGCTGGCGTTAGTCCGCGCTAGAGACCGAGCGGGACCAGTGGCAAAGGTCCTCACTCCGTATCAAATAGGTCTATGTCTGCTGCCAGCTTGACGGCAACCTTGCCATCGGGCGAGTCGGAGGATAGGCTGCCGGCCAGGTAGCCGACCGCTGACTCGCCATCCAGCGCGACTTGGAAGGGTGCGGTCCGGAGCTCGTCGACGAGCGCGGTCGCGCATTCGCTCAGGCTGAGTAAGCTAGGCATGAGCGGGAAGTGAAAGAGCAGATGGCGACAGTGGCCCTTCAGAGCTCGCCAGCGGAGAATCCGCGGGCTGACAGAGGAGTGCGTTCGTGAGCGCGAGGAGACACAAACACACAGCCTCGAGCAGCTCGGCCCCCGTCTAGCCCGAATTCAGCCAGTCATTGAGACTGCCTTGGAACACAGCTGTGACACGCCGAGCGCCTGGCTCAACGCGCGCAAGAGCGTCGGTGGATGCAGGGTGCCGCGAAACGAGGACACGAGGCTGCGATTCCGGAGCAAAGCAGGCGGAGAAGAGGGAGCCAGAAAGTCCTGCAGGCGTAGGCTAGAATGATCTGCCTGTAGACTCGCACCGCAGTCGAGCGAAGTAGTGCGTGGGGCAGAAGGCAACCTCGAAAGTCGCGGGAAGCTCGCGACGTCGCCTCGACCTCTCGCCCTCGCCGAGCGCGCTCGACGGACGAGCAAGCGATCCAGACACGCGCTTGAAGCTTGCAGACTTGCCCGCAGCCTCGTCCTGCCGCAGCTTGATTTCCGCTCCGGTCTCATCGCCAACTTCCTCGACCCGGATCGCACGACGTCCGCAGCGTCCCAGACAGTCCAGCCGGGCACTCAGTGAGTCACAGCGTGGTCTCTTTCGCTGCCTGTGATCTGCAGCTGACCCCGCCCGTCCTGCAGACCCGTCCTCGCACCCTCCCCCTCCTCTCCTCCTCTAGCTCACGATGCCGCGCGACCTCGCCCGCTCGCTGCAGCGCACTCTCGCGCATCTCAAAGCCCCGCCCACACGCGGCGGCAAGTTCCAGCTCCCGCTCCCTACCCACTTCCGCCCGACGCCGGCCTTCGTCCAGGTCAAGGACCGCATCCCCTTCTGGCACGTCGCACCGGGTGATCGCGTCAAGCTGGTCAAGGGCGGTAAGGAGGTCAAGGGCAAGGTTGGCGTCGTGGACCGGGTCGACCGCGAGACGAACCGTGTCTACCTCAAGGAGCCCGAGTTCTCGGTGCGTCCAGATCGGCTCCGAGGACGACTGGAGCGAGTGCGCGGTCCCGCTGACACGATGCTCGTGCAATCTGCGTCACGTAAACGCAGGTCAAGAAGCGCCAGTTCAACGAGTACCCGGGGCAGCAGCTCGAGCCGGACCACCAAGCAACGGGCGACGCCGGCGGGACGTACCTCACGCCGCGGCCGTTTCACGTCGCGAACCTGCGCCTGCAGGTGCGCGACGGCGAGCACGAGTACACGGCGACGCGCGTGCGCAAGAGCAAGGTGACGTGGGACCGCCGCTTGCGCCGCTTTGCGTGGAAGCGCTACGTGCTCGTGCCCGAGCTGGGGACGACGGACGAGGCTGGGTGGAGGGAGCTGCCGTGGCCCAAGGAGGATGTGCCGACCACCACGCCGAGTACGTTGCTCTACTCGAGCCAGCCCACTTTCGACGCAAGGTGCACACGGTCTCACACCCCGATTTCCTCGCAGGTGCTCGCGACATGACCGAGACCAACACCCTCGGCACCTGGATCCCCGACCTCTCCTCGCTCTCGCTCTCGCCGACGCGCCTCCCGCGCTCGCCCGTCCGCCCCATCCCGCTCGCGGCTGGCGCGCCGCCCGAGCTGCAGGTGTCGCCGCTCGACCTCGGGGGCCAGTGGAACAGCCGCGCGAACCGCACCAAGCGGTACAACGCGGCCAAGGCGCGCAGCAAGGCGCACGGGAAGGAGGTGATGAAGACGAGGAGCCAGGACGCGAGCCGGAGCAAGGCGGCGCAGCAGCTCGAGGCAGAGGTGCTGCTCTAGAGGGTGGACCTTCCTTGTGTTCTTTCTGGTCCTATCGTTTCCTCGTGTTCACCTGCAACCAGCATCTTCGCATCTCTGGCGTGGGAGCCGTCTGCTACATAGGGTCTCGAGTTCTGCGAGTGCGTCTCGCGGAGCAAGTCTGCGTCTCTAGGGACATTTTGCCTGAGATCGTACCAGCAAGTCTGCTACGACGACAAGGGCGGCGCACTCGTGTCTGTCTGATCGGGCGTGACTTTGGGCGCCTCCCCTCATCCGCTCGTCTCCACCGCCAAGTCGCTCCGCCCGCATCCACCGCGCTCAACGCCGCCCAGTGCCTGCTTGGCCCGCTTCTCAGCTCTGTGCAGCCTGTACAGGAGCTCTCGCGCACACCAGGCGGACCGGCGGATTGACCTGAGGGCGCGGCGGCGTCGAGCTTGACCGGAGCATCATGAAGCTCCTCATTGCCGACGCGGCGCCAAAGCGCATGTGCGTCTCCTTTCTCTCGTTTCTGGATTGGAAGATGGACGCGCGGGCCTACAGGCGTGGCTGGGCGAGCTGATGCCGCCAAGTCGAGACGCACGAGGCGGTGTGATGCTTCTCAGACGAGCGACACCCAGCTCTGGATCTGGTGGAGCTGGCGAGTGGAGCTACTGCGACCCCTAGCAGCTCGTACGCGACTCGGCGCGGTCCCTGACGGCGTGCTGACCTTTCTTGCACTTTCCCTCGTCTCCCGCTCACAGCAAGCACATTCAGTTCTCCGTCCTCTCTGCACGCGAGGCCGTCGCCATTTCCGAGTTCGAGGCGAATCAGCGCGACCTGTACACGCCCGGAGACCGCCGTCCCGTCGACCACGGTGTGCTCGACAAACGCCTCGGAACGAGCGACAAGTCGAGCAAGTGCGAGACGTGCGGGCTCCCGCTCGCCGAGTGCGTCGGGCACTATGCCTACGTCAAGCTCGTCCTCCCCGTCTTCCACATCGGCTACTTCAAGCATGTCCTCGGCATCCTCCAGTGCATCTGCAAGGTCCGTTCCGCCTCGTCGATTCGCTTGCTGCCTTGTGCTGCTCGCTCACAGCCCTTGTCCCGATGCAGACCTGCTCCCGCATTCTCCTCGACTCGGCCCAGCACCGGAAATACCTCGCCCTCTTCCGCCGCCCCAACCTCGACTCCCTCACCCTCGCCGCCTACTCGAAGCAGCTCGCTGCGCTCTGCCGCAAGACGACGACGTGCCCGCACTGCGGCGCGCTCAACGGCGTTGTCAAGAAGATTGGCGCGATGCGCATTGGGCACGAAAAGTGGCGCGGGCGCAACCTCAAGAAGGAGGCCGGCGGGCGCGACGGTGCCGAGGGCAAGGGCAACTACCAGGCGTGGCGCGCGAGCTTCGACGAGGCCGTGCGCGAGGACAAGCAGATCGAGACGCACATCGACAAGGCGATCGACGACCTCAACCCGCTCAAGGTCCTGAGCTTGTTCCGCAAGGTCACGAGCGCAGACTGCGAGCTGCTCGGGCTCGACCCGACCGCGGGCAGGCCAGAAGAGTTCCTGTGGCAGTACATCTCGGTCCCGCCGGTGTGCATCCGCCCGAGTGTCTCGCAGGAGGCGGCGACGTGCGTTGGCTCCTGTGCTTGTCCTGGCTTGGACTGCTGGCTGACACTGGCACACGCAGGAACGAGGACGACTTGACGGTCAAGCTCACGGAGATTGTCTTCATGAACGCGGTTATCAAGACGGGGTTGGCGAAGGGCGTGACGACGCAGAATCTCATGGTGCGCTTCCTTTCGCTTCTCTCTACGAGCGACTATTGACATGCCTTTGTCACGCTTGCAGGAGCAATGGGAATTCCTGCAGCTTGCCGTCGCGACGTACATCAACTCCGAGCTTCCGGGCATTCCCACCGCCATCGTGAGCACTGCCTGCTCCGGATCTCGCGTCCATCCGCTGATTCTTCCGTTTCTGCAGGGCGCAAAACCGATGCGCGGTCTCTGCCAGCGCCTGAAGGGCAAGCAGGGACGCTTCCGTGGCAACTTGTCCGGCAAGCGTGTCGACTTCTCCGGCCGTACCGTCATTTCGCCAGATCCCAACCTCATGATCGATCAGGTCGCCGTCCCCGAGCGCGTGGCCAAGATCCTCACCTACCCGGAGCGCGTCACGGCGCACAACCTCGAGCGGCTACGACAGGCGGTGCGTAACGGTACGGACGTGCACCCTGGCGCCAACTTCATCAACCAGGGCGGCGACTCTGGCCTCAAGAAGTTCCTCAAGTTCGGCAATCGCGAGATGATGGCCGATAAGCTCCGCATCGGCGACGTGGTTGAGCGCCACCTTCGCGACGACGAGTGCGTTCTGTTCGACCGCTCCGCTGTGAGCCACATTAACCTGCTCGTCACTGCAGCATCGTTCTCTTCAACCGCCAGCCTTCCCTCCACCGTCTCTCTATCCTCTCCCACCGCGTCAAGGTCCGACCATGGCGAACATTCCGTCTCAACGAGTGTGTTTGCACGCCGTACAACGCCGACTTCGACGGAGACGAGATGAACCTCCGTGCGTCTCCAGCCTGGTGACCTCGCCTAGTCCATACTTTCTGACTGTCCCTATGGTCTGCAGACGTGCCGCAGACGGAGGAAGCGCGTATGGAGGCCTTCCAGCTCATGAACATCAAGCGCAATCTCGTCACGCCGCGTAACGGCGAGCCCATCATCGCCGCGACGCAGGACTTCATCACGGGCTGCTACCTCATCACGCGCCGCGATACCTTCTTCAACCGCCAAGAGTTCGTCCAGGCGTGCTCGTACCTCCAGGACGCCGAGCTCGAGATTGAGCTGCCGCCACCGACCATCCTCAAGCCCGAGCGCCTGTGGACGGGCAAGCAGGTCTTCAACGTGCTCATGCGCCCGAGCAAGAAGTCGCAGGTCAACGTCAATCTCGAGTGCAAGAACAAGACGTTCGGCAAGCCCTCGACCGAGTGGGTCGAGCCGCCGCCCGATGAGAAGGCCGAGCGCGCGCGGGATCCGAACTGGGTCAAGCCGCCCGACCGCAGCGTCCACTACCCGCCCTTCATGTCGGTGAACGACGGGTACCTCGTCGTGCAGAACTCGGAGATCATCGCGGGCGTGTTTGACAAGAGCACGGTCGGCGACGGCAACAAGAAGAGCGTGTTTGCCGTCATCCAGCGCGACTTTGGCGCAGACGAGGCGGCCAAGTGCATGAACCGCATGGCCAAGCTTTGTGCGCGCTGGCTTGGTGCGTCCTGGCCGCGCACCCTCTCGTCACGGCGGTCCGAGAACTGACTTGGCTTGCTTGACGTCGCAGCCAACAAGGGCTTCTCGATCGGTGTGAGCGATGTCATGCCCGGCGAGAACCTCAAACGGCAGAAGGAGGGCCTCGTCGAAAAGGCGTACCAGCTCGCCGACGAGAACATCGCCAAAGCCGCCGCTGGCAAGCTCGAGTGCCAGCCCGGATCCAACGTCGAGCAGACGCTCGAGTCGATGATCTCCGGCGACCTGTCGCGCGTCCGTGACCAGGTCGGCGAGATCTGCATGGACGAGCTCAGCCGTAACAACGCTCCGCTTATCATGGCTACCTGCGGTTCCAAGGGTGCGCACGTTTCGCTTCCTCGCGTTCTCGTGCCTCATCTCACTTGTCTCGGCATGTGCAGGTTCCAAGATCAACGTCTCGCAGATGGTGGCTTGTGTCGGACAGCAGATTATCGCCGGCCACCGTGTCCCGAACGGCTTCCAGGACCGCTCCCTTCCGCACTTCCCCAAGGGCGCCATCGACCCGCTCGCCAAGGGCTTCGTCTCCAACTCGTTCTTCTCCGGCCTTCGCCCGACCGAGTTCCTCTTCCACGCCATCTCGGGTCGCGAAGGACTCGTCGACACGGCTGTCAAGACGGCCGAGACGGGCTACATGGCGCGTCGTCTCATGAAGGCCCTCGAGGACCTCTCGAGTCGCTACGACCGTTCGGTGCGTAATGCGACGGGCGGTGTCGTCCAGTTCGTCTACGGCGACGACGGTCTCGACCCCGCCAACCTCGAAGGAGACGGCAAGCCCGTCGTGTTCGAGCGGACGTGGGCGCACGCCCGCGCACTCAAGCTCGACCTCGCCGAGGAGGGCTTGTTGCCGTACGAGATCAATCGTCGCGTGCGGGAAAAGACGGCGACGCCCTACTTCACCAACTCGTGCTCGGAGGAGTTCCTCAAGGAGGTGCGCGACTTTGTCGACGAGCACATCGCGCGCAAGGCGGCCGCCTATCGCGAGCAGTACGGCATGCCGCCTGCCCTTCATCCGCTCAAGCGTGGGCAGAGCCGGACCGGATCTGCGAATGGTGCACTCGACTTCCTTCACCCGCGCTTGCGATCTTCGTTGACGCAATCTTCCTGCGACACAGCTGCGGAGAAGGCGGTCGTCAACAATAAGACCAAGGTCACCGAGACGCAGATTGACGAGTTCCTCCAGCTCTGCTGGACGAAGTACGTCAAGGCGAAGATCGAGCCGGGTGCGTGAACTTTTACCTCGCCACCTGCGTATCAATGCTAATGGTCGCCACGCCGCAGGTACTGCCGTCGGTGCCATTGGCGCCCAGTCCATCGGTGAGCCCGGTACGCAGATGACGCTAAAGACGTTCCATTTCGCCGGTGTCGCCTCGATGAACGTCACGCTCGGTGTGCCGCGTATCAAGGAGATCATCAACGCGGCCAAGACAATCTCGACGCCCATCATCACGGCCAAGCTCGTCCGCGGCGAATCGGAGCATGCCGCTCGCATTGTCAAGGGTCGTGTCGAGAAGACCTTCCTCGGAGACGTCCGTCCCGCAATCCACTGAACCCTCCTTTACCTCCCCATGCTGACGCTTTCACGTCCTACAGATTGCCTCGGTCATCGCCGGCGTGTACAGTCAGGGCCAGATGTATGTTTCGGTGCACATCGACACTCGCGCCATCCGAGCTCTTCAGGTTCGTCCTTCCCGCTCTTCCATCTTCCACATCACGCTCACCCCGCCGTGTGCAGCTCGAAATCTCGCTCGACAGCATCGCGCATGCGATCTCGCATGCGCCGCGCCTCAAGATCAAGGCCGCGGTTCGTCTGGTGTTTGGCTCCGGCTCCAGCAACTCTCGCTAACTTTCCGCTTCCTTTGCAGGACATCACGGTCAAGAAGAACACGGACGAGATCCACATTATTGCGCACCACAATGCCGAGGACAAGGTCCCCGCCTACCGCCGCATGATGTGGCTCCGCCGTGTTCTGCCCGGCATCACCGTCAAGGTGAGACAAGCGGCTGACCTGCGCTCACAAGCTCTACTAACTCTGTCTTTTTCACAGGGTGTGTCCGGACTGCAGCGTGCGGTCATCCAGGTCAACGCGTCGACGCAGCGCAAGGACTTGCTCGTCGAAGGCGAGGGTCTTCGCGAGGTCATGACTACGGACGGTGCGCTCGCTGCACCCGCCTGCTTGGAAGTGCTGTGCTGACTCTCGGCCACACTAGGTGTCGTCGGCCACGAGACGACCTCGAACCACGTCATGGAGGTCGAGAAGGTGCTGGGTATCGAGGCGGCGCGCAAGACGATCATCGGGCAGATCCACTACACCATGGACTCGCACGGTCTCGGTGTCGACCCTCGCCACCTCATGCTTCTCGGCGACGTCATGTGCTTCAAGGTGCGTCGATGTCGTCCGCCGCACACGTCTTCCTTGCTGACCCGATTCTCCTCTCGCTCAGGGCGAGGTTCTCGGTATCACCCGTTTCGGTGTCGCCAAGATGAAGGACTCGGTTCTCATGCTCGCCTCGTTCGAAAAGACGACCGACCACCTCTTCAATGCGTCGTTCAACGCCCGTCGCGACCCGATCCAGGGTGTCTCCGAGTGCATCATCCTCGGCTCGCCCGCCAACAACGTCGGCACGGCCATGCCCGCGCTCGTCATGGACAAGCCCAAGCTGCCGCCGCCGTACCGCACCGTCTTTGAGCGCCCGGAGAAGGAGCGCAAGGGCAAGGCGCGGGCGTAAGCGCGCTCGCACGGGTTCTTCAAGGTGTTTCTTCCGTCTCTGCCGGTTTCTCCTCGTTACCTCCCTCGCATTCGCAATGTCAATGTTGTTCTCACGAGTTTCTCTGGAGGGGCATCCTGACTCACAGAACCGCCTTGTTCGTCGGTCGACGGAGAACAACCGATGCTCGCGTGCAAGCAGACGTGCAGATTCGCATGTCCCTCTTTCTGGCATACTGGCATGAAGCAGCAGACTCGGAACTTTCTCCGGCTCGCAAGGCCTCTGAACCGGTCTTGGCCATCGGCGCGGGAGCGTGACGACTGCCGACGACCGGGCAAAGCAGGCAGGAAGAGCGAGACGCAAAGCAGGAGACGCAAAGCAGGAGGCGCAGTAGCGACGCAGAGAGCCACAGCAAAGCTCGCCCCGCCAGAGGCACAGCGGAGGAACTGCTGCGTAATGCAGACCCTTACGCCAGCCTACTTCTCCATCACCTTGCGCACCTTGCCTAGCAGCGCCTCCATCCTCCCGCCAAGCTTGGCCTGCCCGCGCGCATTCCGCTGCCCAGCTGCGCGCTTCTCGACCCTGCGCTTCTCGCGCAGCTGCTCGATCTCCTGCTCCGACAGTTTCGGGCGTTTCGGCTTGGCGGCAGGCGGTGGTGCCGGCGCCTTCTTCGGAGCAGGAGCAGGTTGGCGCTGACGCTGACGGGAGTGGGCGGAGGATTGAGAAGGGAGGGGTTGACGGGATCGAGGAGGTGGTGCTTCGGGTTCGGGAGACGGTGAAGGCGAAGGAGAGGGCGAGGCCGAGCCGTCGCTGGTTCGCCGCCGTGCTGCGCCGATAGCTGAGCGTCCTCGGCCCCTTCCCGCGCCCTCGTCGTCGTCGTCGGACTCGACATCGCTCTGACTGTTGTCGTCGGAAGCATCGTCGTCGCCATACAGCCTCCGCCTCAACCGCTCGCGCTCGGCCTCCTTCTCCGCCTCGTCGACGACAGGCTCGTCGTCATCCTGGCCGTCGTCGTCGTCGCGTGCGCGACCCTTGCCCTTGTAGCTGCGGTGGGGCGAGTCGTAGCCGGCATCCTTGAGCGCCTTCGCGTACTCCTTCTTGACCTTTGCCTTGTGGATGAGAGTGCGCTTGATGCGCTCAGCTGTACGTACGGGAGTCCCGTCAGCTCAGCTGCAGAGGCGAGAGCACGAGAGGATCGCGACTGACCGTGTCCGCGGTAGGCGCCCTTTGCGAGGGTCGGGCCGACCTGGAAGCCCTTCTTCTTGCCTTGCTGGCCCTGTTTGCCCCTGTTTGGCTGTCCCTTGCGGTCCTGCTTGGCCATGGCGGTGTGGGGCGATGTGGAGAGAGCTACGAGCACCGCCTCCTCGCCGGACCAAGCTCTTTTTCGTACGCTCCGCTCGAGTGCGTGTAGACAGTCGAGACGAGCTGATACAGATTCTTGCTGCTCTTTGAATGCTGCCCTCGATCGCTACGCTCGACCCGCTTTGCCTCCGCTTCCCTGCCCCTCGCCTCGAGCGCAACGGCCGCTGTCCTGCCGCGAAGCCCGTGTGGACCCTCCGCCTTGGCGTGTGCAGTTTCCAGCTGTATCTGTGGCTGGCCTTTGCCGAAATGCAAGCCTTGAAGCGCTTGCACGTTGCTCCGACGCTCTGACTCGCCAGACCACCTGCAATTCGCTACGCTGTGCCGCCCCATCACTGGACAGGGCCCGTGCGAGCCGTTGCAGCGGGTCCCTCACGCGGGCAGCTTTCCGCAATTATCGGTCTTTCCCGCCGCATCGGCGTGCACGCCGACCGGATCTTCCTGTTTTCGACAGGAGACCTTTGCCAGCTCGCTGAAAAGCCGCACACCGCGCGCTTTCTGCTCTTGATTCCTTCTCTTCTTCCCACCCTCCCCTTCCTTTTCCGCCGAACCCCTCCTCCCTCCTTTCCTTCCCTCTATGGCTCGCATCGTCCTCTACGCTTCCGTGCTGGCCGCGGTCGCCTCGCAAGTTGCTGGTCACACCATCGTGTCGTCTGTCTGGGTCAACGGTATGCTCGCCCGCTTGCCTTGAAGCCGCGTCAGAGCTGACCCATTCCTCACGACCAGGCAAGGACACCGCCGACGCCGGTGTTGGCGTCTCGTCCTCGTACAGTGCGCTTCCTGCCTCATTCTTGTATGTCGCCGGCGACACTCACAAAGCCATTCACAGTGCGCGGCCCCGGTACCAACTCGCCGGTCGAGGACGTGACTTCGGCTGCCATCGCTTGCAACGTCAAGGGCGAGGTCGAGGCGAGCGGGTTCCTCCAGGTGGCCTCAGGCGACACGCTCGAGGCCGAGTGTGAGCCTTCTTCTTTCTCAAAGAGCTGGAGTAAAGCACTGAAATGTGAGAACGTTCAGGGTGGCACTCGGGCGGACGTGGCGCCGACCCGATCGACCCATCTCACAACGGTCCCCTCACGACGGTCATTCGCCGCTGCAATCTTGCTACGGCCCGCTGCTGACAACTCGTCTTCTTCAGTGGATCGCTCCGTATGCGCAGAAGACATCGGGCGACGTCTGGGTCCAGATCGGCTCCGAAGCCTACTACGACGACACCAAGCAATGGGCGGTCGCCAAGGTGCGTGCCTTTTGCGGTACCGAGAGAGACGCCTCGCTCACCTCACCAACGCTGCACAGATGATTGACAACAAGAGCCGCAGCACGGTCACCCTCCCGAAGACGCTCGCCCCCGGCAAATACCTCATCCGCTTCGACCTCCTCGCGCTCCACTCGGCGGGTCAGTACCCGGGCGCGCAGTTCTACCCGAACTGTGCGCAGGTCGAGGTCACCGAGGGTGGCTCGCAGAAGCTGCCGAAGGGTGTCGCGCTTCCTGGCTTCATCAAGCCGACCACGCCGGGCGTTGCATGGGTGAGTCGGCGGCAATGCTTTTGCTTATCCCGACCGAGCGGTACTCGAACTGAACCGGCTCTTTGCTTGTGCAGAACGTGAGCCGCCAGCGACCTCCTGCTCCTTCCGCTCGACTATGCTCACATGTTTTTCTCGTAGATCTACTACTCGAGCGAGTACGACATCACGGGCGACTACGTCGCATCCGGCACCGGCGTCTGGGACGGCTCGGCGTCGTACTCGACCGAGACGTGCACGGAGCAGATCTTCGGCCTCGCTCCCGCGGGCTACTGCCAGGGTGGTTCGTCAGGCTCGCCCGCCCCTTCGGCCTCGGCGACAAAGCCTGCGACCACTTCGGCTGCTGCGACGACGTCGGGCGCTGCTGTCACGACTTCGAACGCTGCCGTTACCACCACGACCTCGCAGGCCCCCGTTCAGTACGCTCCCTTTTCTCTCGTTCCTGACTGGTCGGGCACGCGGTACTTATACGCTTGGCCTGTCGACAGGACCACCACTACGTCGCGCGCTGGCTCGTCGTCGTCGGCCGCTGTCCCCTCGTCGTCGGCTGCTACTTCTCCCTCGGCCGCAGCGCCCGTGCCCTCGTCCTCCTCGCCCTCGACCCCCGGCCAGTACACCGACTACAACGAGTGCATGCGCGCGTACAACAAGTGCCTCGATGCGGCGCAGAGCAAGACGGGCGGCGCAGTCGACTTCTCCAAGTGCTACGCCGAGTTCGAGTGCTCGACGCTGCAGCGCCGCATGGTCACGCGCCGCTCGCCGCCCAGCCACGAGATGCGCCGTCGCCGTCACTGAGCCCACTTGACCGCTCCTTGTCTCATTTCGTTCGTTGCCTCCCCCTCTGCCGTAGCTGGTCTACGCCGAGAGGCATTCAGCCTCTTCATTCTTTGATCTCGTCAGACGTGCCAATCATGAGCCAAGTTCCGCCTATGCTCGATGATTCTGAGCGGGCGCAAGCGCTTCGAGAAGCACGAGGAAGCAGGAACATGGACTACATTACAGCAATGGACGAGCAGAAACAGAGAAAGCCTGATGAACCACTCCTGCGAATCTCTCTTCAGTTCGCTGCCTTTTTCCCAGCGTGCGAAGTCTTCTAACCACATCGCCTGGTTACGTGTCACGCACGATTGCTCGCGCTTGTCGGGCTCAGCGGCGTGCCGACTCCCACCACATTCGGACTGTACGGCGGCGGCGGCAAAGAGGGATTCCTCGTCGGCGTTTGCGTCGATGAGCGTGCGGCGGGATCCGAGGATGAAGGATAGAGTGCTTGCGCCTCAAGCGTCAGATTGGATGCCGTGCGGGATGGGAGACGGGCAGTGCCAGCGGAACGAAGTGCAGAGTCGTCGGCAGCCTCGTACGTCGTGTGGCCCTCCGGCACGTGAGACGCGTAGGACGGCGTCAGGGGCTCGTCGTCATCTCGCGCGTACGACAGGGAAGGGAGGAGCCGGAGCCCGACTGCCGTGCTCGTCGGAGACGCCGGCTCGCCTCGACCGGAAGCAGCGAGTTGCGAAGGTGAGGGCGGCGGCTGCACGAGGCCGTGCGCCAACCAGTTGGTCCGCCTTGTACGGGACGGAGGTGGATCGTCGACCGCCTCTTCGGCTGCACCGCCATCGAGTCGCTGAAAGACTGCGAGATTGACAGAGTCAGCGAGGAAAGTCGGGAGTGTAGCGCGCGACGCACCTCGCCTCTTGCTGTACCGGAGAAAGACGACCAGAGCGAGAACGAAAAGCGGCACGGCGACGAAGACGACGATGACGGGGATCATCCAGTGGTTCGTGCCGCCTTCGCTGGTCGGGGCAGTGTCGTCGCCACCGTACAGCAGCAGATCCTCCGTCGGGTCAGCCGCCATTGTCACGCTCTCGTGAGCGTACTGAGAGGAGCCGAGGAGCAGAAGAACAAGCACGGCGGACTTGCGGTGGACGAACGAACGGCGATTCCGCGCAGGCCTGAGCGGGAGCGGGGACGAAGTGGCGGTGCAGGGGCAATACTCAGGCATCTAGCGCAGATTCAGTTACTCAAAGCATTGACCCAAAATCAGGCATGCAATTCTCGAATCGGGCAACAAAAATAAGGACTAAACGGATACCCAGCGCACATCGACGACTTCGCACTGACTGAGCTTTGTCCGTTGGGTTGGCGAGCATCAATATGGCAATGAAGGGATCTCGGTCAGTCGAGAGAACGCAGCAGGCGTGGGAGCAGGCGTGGGAGCGATGAACGAGCCAAACGCGGTTGGCCTTCTCAATCAGACTCGGCCGCCTGTGAGCGCCCGCTGCGTTTGCTGAAGGCGCATGGACGACTGAGAAAGTCCCCATAAGCGTTCAGACGGAGTGCGACCACCGAACACCAAGCAAAGCGACCCTACACCCCCCGACAGAGGCCTCACCCCGACCTCCACTCACGCTTCTGCACTTTCATTTCCTCCTGGATGCGCTCCTCGTCTTCCGCTGTCGCTCCAGCAGCCCTAGCTTCGATCGCCTGCCTCACGCGCCTCGAAAGCCTCACATCCTCCAGGTCAAGCACGACCCTCTCCAATCCCTTGCGACGCCCATCCTTGCCCTCGCCGACCCGCAGACGGTGCTCGCGCGCCTCGGCACTCGCAGCGAGCCGCTTCACCCGCTGGCCCGACGTCGGCTTGACCGCGCGCCCGGTTTCGCGCTCGGCGAGGAAGTCTTCAGCGGCGGATTCGTCCGAAGGCGCAGCGGACAAAGGCGGGAGGTCGTCTTCCGACGAGAAGGTGCCCGTCGTGCGCAGGTAGTACGCGAGCTCGTCCTCGTCGGCGGGTGGACCGGCCGGATCGGCGACGTCGACTGAAGGGCGGGGGCGGCGAGGCGGCATGAACGCAGCACTGTAGGACGTCCGAGGTGCAGCCGGCTTCGGCGCGACTCGAGCTTGTCCGGGCGCGTCGCCAGACGAGGAGGACTGCAATTCCCTCGCCAAGATGACAGGTTCGGCGACGGTTTCCGCGTCCTGATCGACAGCCGCCTGCGCGCCATCAGTCTCGATGGCTGCGAGACCGTCGTCATCGTCATCCTGCAGCACCGCCGCAGGTCGTGTCATCACGACTGTGGCGTCTTCCGCCGCGTCGGGCGCGTGGACGTGCTCGTCGATGTCCATCTCGACCCGCTCGGCCGCCTGAACCGTCTCGTCTGACGCTTTCAGCGTGACTTCGCCCTCGTCGTCAACCTGCTCCGGGTCCACCACATCGGGGACACTCGATGGGGCCGCCATCCTGCTTGGCTCGTCGTCCCACGTCTCGAGCACGATGGTCGACTCCATCCCCTCCGCCTCCTTCTCGGCCATCGCGGCATCTCCGTGCACGCTTCCGCCAGCAACCGGATTGATGTCGCTGCATCCGTCAATACTGAGACGTAGCGAGGGAAGATCGCCGAACTCGGTCGTCGTGTAGCGGAAAACAGGCTGCTTCTGCTGCGCCGGAGCGGACGTGTCGGCCGCCGTCGTCGGAGCCGGCGAGAAGGGCGAGCTCGAGCGGTCGATGACTGGCGCCGAGAGTGCCCAGGGCGTAGGAAGGGAATGGGGAGGGCCGCCGAGCGAGGGACGCGGGACGCCGAGGAGAGCGGAGGCGGAAGATGGGCGGCGCGGCGCGTCGCGGTGCGCGGAAGTCGAGCGAGGCGACGCATGACCGGAGGAGGTAGGGGAGCGCGGGAGAGACGGAGAAGCAGAGCGAGGGGCGAGAGTTGCCTTGGGAGCGAGACGTGCCAGGGCGGCACGAGGGATCCGTTTGGGAGGTGAGCCCGACGCTTTCGAGACGGTTGGCGGGACTTGGTAACTTGTTCCGGGAAGATTCAAAAGCGAAGTTGTGCTCTCGAGTAGGTCGCGGAAGACGGAGAGGGATCCGAAGGCGAGGCGAGAGGGCGAAGAGATGGGCGCTTGCGAAGGTCGGGTGCGTCCAGCTCGGCGAGGCGACTGGACGGTCAGGTTGGACTTGTCGAGGAGCGCGTTGGCACGCGTCGAAGGCGGTGGCGCCGAAAGTGGCGGCTTGTTGGCCTTCGGGGCAGACAGCCGGTCCTTCCGCGTGCGAGTCGACGCACGCTGCACGGATTATCGAGGGTCAACTCGGTCCACTGCACCTCACATCAGAGCGTGGAGATACTCACCTTGACGGGTCTCAGCGTCTCCTCGTCTTCGTCGTCGCCGTTACTCTCGACGTCGCCCTCCTCGTCGCGCTCGACCCTCCTCGCCTTACTCGCCCTCGCGGCGCCTTTGCGCCCTCCGCCCTTCGCGCGACCCTTTCCTGCGCTGTCCCTCGTCTTTTTGCGCGCCCGAGCGTCGCTCCCTGCGTCGGAGCTTGACCCAGCCTCCCGCTCGGCCCCACCTCTCGCGCGGCTCGCATGCGCCGAAGCGCCCCTGCGCGCGGCGCGCTTGCCGTACAGCTTGGCCTTCTTCCCGGTACCGTCTTGTGCAGTGGCTCCGCGCGCCGAGCGCGGCGGAGAGGGGAGCGAGTCGTAGTCGGTGTCGGGCATCGATGGAGGGGAAGAGAGCGCGATACAGCGGGAAGAGGGCGGGCGTGCGTGCAGGGCGCTTGTGCGAACGGAGAAAGCTGCGCGGAGCCTCTTCGAGGCGAGGCCGAGGAAGAGCGTGGAAAGGAGAGAAGCGAAGAGGGAACGAGGAGACGAGCGACGCAAAAGGTCAACCTCGCACTTCCCTTCCAGGGCTTAATGGACCCGACAGCGAGTAGACAGCAGACCGAACAAGCCTAGGACGCACTCAAGACGCGCAAAAGAGGCAGTCTGAGCGAGAAAAGAGCAAAGTCAACCGAGGAGCGGAAGCAAGCGACTCTCTCGCCGGGACGAGCACGACCTACCGAGCTGATGCGAACGAAGTCTATCTGCACGAGAACTGCATACACGAGGCGCAACTGCCAGCCTCCCCCGCCCGCGCTCAGCCGTAGCGGAACTGGAAGTGCTGCCCGCCTCCTCCGCCTCCCGCGGCCTGCTGGAAGAATTGCTGGAACGCCGGCCCGCCGCCGAACCCGCCTCCGCCGCCGCCACCGAAGGGCGACCCGCCCTGCTGGAAGAAGATGGGCTGCCCGCCTCCGAACGGGTTGCCCCCACCCGGGAAGCCGCCCTGACCGGACGTGGGATCGTTGGGGTCGTCGCCGGTGTCGAAGCGAGCTCGTAGTTCTGAGAACGAAACGTCGTGCCGACGGGCAGAGCGGCGAGGGCAAGGCGAGATGGGATGAGGAAATTGACGAGATGAGGCAGACGGCAAAGGTGAGTCTCGCTCGTCCGTGCTGCATGGGAGTTGACATGACGCACCTGGGTTGGACAACACCTCGTACGCCTCGTTGAGCTGTGCCATCTTCTCCTCGCTGCCACCCTCCTTGTCTGGGTGCGCCTTGAGTGTCGCTTTCCGGCTGTGCCGCGCACAGCCGTCAGTCGCAAGCTAGGCAAGTACGAACGGAACGAACGCACTATGCTCGCTTGATCGTCTTATCGTCTGCATCTCGTGCCACGCCGAGGATCTTGTAGTAGTTCTAACGAGAGGGAAAATGCGTCAGTCACCGTCGATGAGCGTAGCAGTCGATGAGACTGTGCTAGGCAGACAAGTCACACTCGACCAGAAGGGATATGTGATCGCACCTTGGACTTGCTCTGCTTGAGCAACCTCTGCGCCTTCTGCAGCCGCTCGAGCACCGCGCGATCGCTCCTCCCTGTGGCTTCAAACGCCGCGCTCAGCGTCCTCACCGCCTCCTCCCACTCCTCCTTCTTCATCAGCTCGTCTCCGCGCCCGACGAGCCCCCACGTGTCCTCGGGGTCGAGCGCGAGCGCGTCCTCGCACGCCTGCGCCGCCTTGCGCGAGTTGAGCTGCACGTACGCGCGGCAGAGCGTCGATGTGAGTTCGCGCAGCAGCGGCGAGAACTGCGCGACGTCGCCCTCGAACGGCGGGAGCGGCGCCGCGTCGGCGGGCGCGCCCCGCGCGATCGGCTTCTGGTACGTCTCGAGGAGCTGCCGCACGGTCGGGAGGACGCCCTCCTTGGTGCTCGAGCCGGAGATGGTCACGGCCGCCTCCATCCAGCGCGCGGCTTCGACCCAGTTGCGCAGCTTGGAGAGGTCCTTCTCGACGTTCTTGAGCGCCTTGAGCGGCTTGGCGCACGTCTTCGAGTCGGGGTCGGCGGACAGGCACCGCTTGAGCGAAAGGAGCGTATCGGCCGGGACGGACAGACCGTGGTCGGTGAAGAAGGCCGAGAGGAGCGCGATGCGCACGAGGAGGTGCTGCGGTAGTGTGGGCGAGAGGGAGGACGCGCGCGAAAGGTCGCCGATCGCAGCGTCAAAGTCGTGTGCGAGGAGTGCGCACTCGGCGCGCAGCAGGCGCAGCTGCAGCGCTTGCGGCGACACCGTCAGCGCCGCTGAGGACGACGAGAGACAGCGGTCGAGGTTGGGCGGAGACGCGGAGCGGGCCTTCTCAGCCGCGAGGAGTTCTTTGTGCGCGGCAAGCACTTGCTTGCGCTGAAAGAGGCAGGGTGTCAGCTCACGAACATCCACAGAGCTCGATAGCGGGTACGCACGAGGTCCTCTGCCTCCTTGACCTCCTTGTCGTTGCTGCCTTTGCCCTTCTTTGCGGCGCGGAGGAACGTGTCGAGCTCGCCCTTTGCCTGGTCGTACTCGGCGAGTTTGGCGTGGATCTTGGCAAGCTGGAGGTGCGCTGCATCGTAGTCTCGCAGTGCGAGCACCTCGTGGAAGCCATCCTTTGCGCGGGCGAGGTGGCCGGTCGCGAGGCGGACAGTCGCGCGCTTGTAGAGCGTGGCAAAGTCGGAGGGGTCGCGCTCGAGGACTAGGTCGTACAGCTGCAGCGCATCCTGGCTCTTGCCGCTCACGAGCGAGCTCTGCGCGAGCTCGAGGAGGTGCGAGACGGGAAGGTCTGCCGCGTTCTCCGGCAAGGAGGCGCGGACGAGGCCTGCGAGGGCAAGAGCGACGACTGCGAGAGCCTTCATGCTCTGCTCGAGTAAGCCTGAGCGCTCTGAGGAAGTGTGACGCGAGCGAGGGTGGGAGAGGTGGAAACGGAGGGAAAGCGTCGGCGTGGCACCGCTTTTCCTCCCTCGGGACGGATTCTGTTCCGATAGATCTGCCGGAAATATGCTCAAAGTACTGACACTACCTTTCTCTTGCCATCAGCTAGCCGTGTCTGCGCTATGGAATTGTCCCCCCACCTCGACTTCATCGGTCTCGCTCCGACGACTGCCTCTCGCTGCTCAGACTCGCTGCTAGAGCTCTCCTAGACTTTCTTGCTGTGCCTTTCGTTGCGACCATGGCTAGCCCCGCCGGCTCAGTGCCCTCCCCACCTCCTGTCGCCTCGGGCTCGGCCGCCTCTCCGGCACCTTCGCCCGGCCCGCCCAAACTCGTAAACGTCTACTACAAGCGCACCGTCGCAACTCCCAAAACGTGCTTCATCTGCCACCGCGAGACCACGACCTGCCTGGCGACCGAGGGCGTCTCCGACTTCCTCTACACCTGCCCCTCTCATCTCCTCGACCCCGGCGTGAGTTCCGCGCACTGGATGCTCTCTACGGCGCGGCACATTGCAGTGCCGCCCAATGACTGACGCAGAGTGCTTACGCCGCCCTCGCTCGCAGTTCGCGCGTCCAGCTCCCTCTTCCTCGACTCCTTCCGCGGCTTCTTCCCCCGCCGGCTCACCAGCCCCTTCGCCCGTCCCTCGCTCCGAGATCGACAAAGTCAAGCAGGAGTACGAGGACAAGCAGAAGCGCAAAGCTGAAGGCAGCGACGCCAGCAAGGAAGGCGACGACAAGGGGAAGAAGGATGACAGCGCGGCTTCCCAGCCTGCGAGTACAGCGTTCGCTCTCTTCAAGACGGGCGCTTCAGCCCTCTCGTCCCTCTCGACGACAGCCTCATCGCACCTTTTCCCCGCGCCGCCGCCGACCGCACCCTCGGCAGTCGAGACTGCGCGACTCGCAGCGCAGACCGCGCGCGTGTTTGTGCTCCAGCGCGACTACTTCCGCATGCGCTGCGAGACGAAGCGGCGCGAGTGGGAGAAGAAGGATGCGAAGGAGCGAGGGGCGGCGTGGTCCTTCCCCAAGGCGCCGAAGGGAGGGTTGCCGGGAGCCTGAAGCGGATGCTGCTGGGAGCGTGAAGGGGTGCTGCGCCTGCGTCGCGAGTGCGGACGTACCGAACAATGGAGCGCGCGACGAAGGGCAAGGATGGACAGGGCCGTGTCAGCTGTGCGCTTTGCAGCTTGCCGATTTCCTTATCGGGAGACAAGCCCTGATCCTCTTTCACCTGTGCAGGATCTGCCTGACGGTCATCTCGTGCGCTCGACCTCCGTGACATCGCCTCACCCCCTGAGACGACATCCAGCCAACGCGGAGCGACTGGCCGCGCCCGCACCGTCAGCGTCACGTCGTTTCAGGCCTCGCCGCGAGCCGCAACAAGAGGCCTTGGGAACCGTACCATCGGCATCGACCCGAATAGATCGTTATCGGTATTGTGTAGGAGACGGCGCTGACAAGGATGCAGTGTATGTGCGGGTCTGGGCCTTGCGAGGTGAAGAGCGAGGAGACGCACGGAAGCTGGCATTCGTCATCGGCCACTTTCTGGGTACCTTCGGCAACTTGCTTGAATTGTTTTCACTCAGTCGCAAGCGCTGCAAGCTATTCGGGCGAGGTTGCGAGGTGGCCGGTGCCCTCATCAGTTCGAGGCGATCAACGGCTTGGGCTCTTTCGTCCGCTCTTCTCGACTTAGTGCAGCGAACGCACGCTGGCAGAACTACTACGCTAGTATCCGACACAGTCCTGCCCTCTAGCGCCTCCTCCAGCTCGTCGCTTGAGCTCCTGCCGCTCCCCACCTCTCCCACATCGTCAGAGCGCAGCGCACCCACACCACCGAGCCCGTCGCGCGTCTTCCCTAACGCACGGCCTACCATGCTCGGCACCTCGGCGCCCCTCGCGCGAGCAGTCGACAAGGCGCGCACGTCGGCCGAGCACGCCTCGTCCGACCTGCGTTCCGAGCTGCACGCCGCGCACGAGCTGTACGCCGACGCGACGCGCACCCCCGAGCAGGCAGCCGAGGAGGGCGAGGCCGTGCCCGAGCGGTTGAGCCCCGAAGATGCCGAGGAGATTGTCGAGGACGAGTATAGGCCGTTGATGGACGACGAGGGCGATGCAGGCGAGAGCGGGCGGAGAGGGAGCGGGGCGAAAAGAGGACGGGCGAAGAGGGGCCATGCAGACGGAGAGGTCAAGGTGCGGAGGCTGGAGGTATGGCTTGCCCAGGGCATCTTCTTCGTGCGTGCACCCTCCTCGCCTACCCTCCCTTCGCACATTGCTGATCCGTGCACATCCTGCAGATCCTCGGAGCCTGCATCTTGCTCTCGTGGAATACGACTATCGTCGCGGGTTCGTACTTCAAGGCTCGCCTCGAAGGATCTGTCTTCGAGACGAGCTTCTCGTCCTTCAACGCCCTCACCTTTACGACCGCCAACCTCGTCTTCCTGGCACATGCGAATGCTACGCAAGGCACAGTGCGTGTGCTTAGCTCGCAAATGCGAAAGTGCCGTTCTGACCTGGCTTTGAACAGGCAAACCTCTCGAGGCGGATCAGCTACAGCATCGTCGTGCTTGCCGTCAACCTGACCTTGTTTATCATCTCAACCAAGATTGAGCAGATCCCTGCTGGGTGAGTTTGCGACAGTCTGAATACAAAACGTTTGCTGACTCCCATCTTCGCTCAGCCTTTTCTTCGCCTTCCTCATCATCTCGGCCGTCATCCTTGCCGGGTCAGCGTCATACCTGCAGAACGCCGTTGTGGCCCTTTCCGCAAGCTTCGGGCCGCAGTTCTTGAATCAAATCTTGTCAGGCCAGGGCGCCATCGGATTCGCCGTTGCGCTCATCCAGTTCCTGGCGGCTTACGGCGCCGTTAAGAGCGAAAAGGCGACCCCGTCGACTGGCTTCCGCATACAGCGCGACGTGACCGCTGCACTCGACAACGCATTGCTGCAGACGCGCGCCGCTGTCCCGCCCGCGCCGGTCCGTCAATCGGCCTTCACCTTCTTCCTCACTGTCGGCGTATTTGCCGCCGTCTCGTTCTGCTCCTACCTCGTCCTCATCTACCTCCCGCTGTACCGCCTCGTCGTGCGCGCCTCGTTCGAAGGGTCGGCCTCGCGCGATGGCAAGGACTCGTCGTCCTCGCGCGGCCCCTCGATGCGCGCAGTCGAGCGCAAGGTTCGCCATCTCGGCGTTGCCATGTTCCTCGTCTTTGGTGTCACGCTCGCGGTTTTCCCCTCGATCACGTCGACCATCGTCAGCGTCAAGACGGACCTTCCCGACGCGCGCGTGCTGCAGCGCCCCGAGCTCTTTGTCCCGCTCGGCTTCGCGGTATTTGCCGCAGGCGACTGGCTTGGGCGAGTGCTGCCGCAGATCGAGCGACTCGCTTTCACGAACTGGAAGTGGCTCATGGCGGGCAGTGTCGCGCGCATCGTCTTTGTGGTGCGTTGCTGCGACGGCCCAATCCAACTTGTCCTGCTCGCATCGCAATACTGAGCCGGCTTCCACAGCCCCTCTTTCTGGCTTGTAATCAGACGGCCGGTGGCGAAGGGCGTGCGATCATCAGGTCTGACCTCGGTACGCCAAACTTCTTTTTCGCAGAGCGGGAGCACAAACCTGACCGTGCGCTTCCTACAGCCTTCTTCTTCATCATGCTCGTCTTCGCTGTGTCGAACGGGTACCTGAGCACGCTCATCATGCTTGCAAGCGTGGTAGAGCCATCGCTCGAGGCGGACGAAGTAGAGGTGGGCCTTCTTATTCACCTCTCACGCATCGCCTGCCCCGGACACCGCGCTGATATGCATGCCTTACAGGTCGCGGCCACCTGTCTTGCCTTCTACCTCACGTCAGGTCTCGCAGCCGGCTCTTTCCTCTCATTCGCCGTGCGCGGCGCGATTTGCCAGTGCAACCCCTTCACCTGACCGTCCCTGCTCGTTCGCCTGCATCACACGGCACACTAGACTCTGCAACGCCGGTATCACTAGACATGCGGGCCTGCTGACGACCTGCAGCCAAGTCGTCTCGTAGGTCTTGACCGCCCGTCCGCGGATTCTCCGGGCCAGCTTCTGTCTCCTGTTCGCTGGCTTCTGTCCGCTGCTGCCTGCTCCCTCGCTTGATCGTGGTTGACGCCCATGCTTCGCTCGCTCAGCGAGCCTGTATGTCACCGGACGATGACAGCTGGACGTCCAGCGATAGCAGCAGCGCGGCTTCCTCCTCGAGCGAATCGAGCGAGGAAGGCGGGCACGACGAGAAGCGCCGGGGACGAGGAGACTCGACGGCTTCGTCCGACGCGAGCGGGGGCTCGACGGATAGTGACAGCAGCAGCGACGACAGCGTCGATGACGACGGTAGCAGTGACGACGACGAGATCGAGGAGGTGCGCTGCCTTCCGCCCAGTTGCTGAGATTGCGCTGATTCGCATTCTCTGCAGGACACTCCGCTGTCGAACACCCCGTGGTATTGTCTGTTTGGTGTGGTCGCGCTTGCGGCCGTCATCACTCTCGTCATTGTCCTTTTCCGGGATAACGAGAAGTCTAGCGGATCGTCGACGGACGAGCCAGGTGGAGGACAAGGTGATTTTCGACCTTGCGCAACGACCTGAATACTCGCTTGACTGCATTGCCACTGCAGGGCCTACGACGAAAGCGGGAGGGACGAGCGCGTCGGCTACGACCGCGAAGTCGACGACAACGAGCGCGAATGGCCCTGCCGGGCAAGCAACTGGCACTGTCGACAATGCTTTCCTCGACTCACTCGCCTCGTCGTATTCGATGACACCGGCAGCGACAGCCTCGCTCGCCATGCCCACTGCAGCGATCGAATCCGCGAACGAGGCGAGCCAGTACATCGAGGACAGCTGGACACCCTCTCGCGGCGGTGGCGGCGACTTTGTTGCTTTCGTTGCAGATCCTTTCGAGGAAGGAGGCGACGGTGGATCGACAGTCCTCGAAGTCAAGTACAAGCAGGGCCACTACACGGGTGCCGAGAACTCCGGGGGAGTGGCCAACCTGCAGATGCCCGTATTCAGCGCCGGCAAGCAGCGAGCCATCATCAACTACGAGGTGTGTCCGGCTTTGCACCTCGCCCTAATTTCGATTTGCCGAGGTTGACCAATCCACGTCCAGGTTGCCTTCAGCGAAGGCTTCGACTTCGTCCAAGGTTCCTTGCATGCTTCTCCTGACTCTGCAGCGCGATGCTGACGCGAACTTTTAGGCGGCAAGCTGCCAGGCGCATACGGGGGAGATCCAGCCGCTGGCTGCACCGGTGGAAAGCACAGCACGCAATGCTTTTCCCTGCGGAGTGCGGTTCACCGCTTGCACCTCGCCGCGTGCACATGTTCTGATCAAGCTCTCTTCTACAGCGATGTGGCGCGAGAATGGCGGGGGAGAGGGTGATCCGCTCAGAGCGACTGCCTCCAGACTGAGGTTTGACTCGTTTCCCTTTGCAGTCTACGGCTACATCCCGCTTTACGATGGCGAATGCGAGGACACGGCCAGCAAGCTCTACTGCCACGAAAAGTACGGCGGTACGTGACTCACAGCCTGGGCGGTCGCTCAGCGTCGACACTCACGCTTCAGTTGCAGTGAGCATCCAGCGAGACAGCTTCCAATTTGTCGCAGGATCGTACGTCGAGTCGCTGTCCGCCTCTTTTGCCCTACTGACTGGCAACCGGAACAGGTGGAACACCGTCACACAGATCATCGGTCTCAACTCGGACCCGTCGACGAATGGTGTTGCAAACGGGCAGCTCACAGTCTACGCCGGGCAAACGCTCGCCTTCGAGCTCAAGAATCTCGTCTTCCGCGTCGACTCAAGCGTGACCCTGTCCAACTTCATCTTTGCCAGTGCGTTTTACGCTGTGTCTTCTGTTGCCTTCAGCAATTGACCAGTCCACTCTCAGCCTTCTTTGGCGGGTCGAGCGCCTCGTATGCTGCGACGGCCGATTGCTCGACGTACTACCGCAACATGCGCTTTTGGGAGGGGGACGACCCGAGCGACGCGGATGGACAGCAAGTCACGGTTCTGTCCTGAGCGTGCAGTCGCCAGCGGGCCCTGTAGCACACACTGTATCGTTGATGGCATGTTGTCCTTCCGCTCATCGGTGCAGCGAGCGCGGAGCGCACAAACCACTGAATACCCAAGATGCACGACCCACGATCTACAGATTATATACTACCTTTGTAAGCAAACAGAGGGCATCCATATACAATTGTACGAGCCTCTAGCAATCGCTGGTGGGGGTCCCACCGTCGAGGTAGCCGCTATCCCGGCGGGTGTACGCCGGTAGCTGAAAGCTTGCTTCGGCCGACGTACACGACGGGCTCTTCGCCTCGCGCCCGACACCGAGGAAGCGCGCTTCGTGCGAAGGAGGGTCGAGGGCGCCAGCTCTCTGCGAGTTGCAGCAAGGCGAGGTCAGCTCGTGCCACAGAACGAGCAACGGCGGACGAGGCGCACCTGCAGGAGAACGCCGTCGCGGTCCATGCACTCCTTGAGCGTCATGTTGCACGCACAGCGCGACGGTAGGGGCGCAATGACCGTCTTCGCGGGTGCATCAGCGCAGTAGGCCGGAAGGTAAAGCGAGTCGACGAGGCAGCAGCTGCGGAACGGGCGGCTGGTCAGCTCAGACGGGAGCGCCAAGGCACGAGGAAACGCACCAGCTTGTGATCGTGACGGGCTTGCCGATGGTGAGGACCATGTCCTCGTCGTCACCCTCCTTGCGGTACCTGACCTCGACATTCATCTTGTGGCTCACGCGGATGCGCGTTCCTTCGCTACCCTCGAGCGTCGTCGGCCGCACGTTGTCGTCATCCGGTACACGGCAGATGCGCGAGTGGTGGAACTCCTGACCGGGTTGAAGGTGTGCGAGCGGGGTCGGGTCGGGGACGGGGACGTCCGGTTTGGGCTTGCAGCATGTCGAGACGGGGCGGTAGGACGGGGTGGCGGCATCACCGGGAGGAGCCGCGTCTCCGGCGCGCGGAAGATTCGGGTTCTCCGGCGAGCGAGAGAGGACAGCATCGTCGATGGGCTGCCCGGGGTTGACGGTGCAGGTTGCCGGGTTGTGGATGGGAACGACTAGAGACGGACTCGCCCGTTGGTCGACCTTGGTCAACTTCAGGGTTTTTGGCTTCGGCTTGGCGATTTGGCCGTTGCGATAGTGCACTTCGAACGTCTGCGTGATGGTGCCGGTGACCGAGATGAGGGTGATGGGTTGCGGCGGACCGAGGAGCGATAGGCGGACGTTGCAGAGCGCAGAGACAGTGAGGTGTGGTGAAGAGATACCGATGCCGACAGGCTGCAGGTCGAGGCGGTCAGCACGCAGCACTAGTCGCGTGAGTCAATCAACGCACCCCTAGATCCTCAGAGAAGTGCTGCACCGATAGATCGGTCGGGTAGGGGATCTCTCCGGGCGGTGAAGGGTTCGTCGAGATCCAGACAGCGACGGGCGTCGAAGTCATCGACCCGCTCAGCTTGTTGTCGAAGTCCACAAAGGCTTTGACTGCGATACAATCACCGTGAGCGCGTCGCCGCGGGCGCTGTCGAGCCCCTTGACTCACCATAGTACCGCGTCCGACCATAGACGGACCGTTGCGAGGCAGGCGTAGATGAGGGGACGATGAAGGCGAAGTTGAAGCTGAGCACGTCGGCACGAGGGGCTTAGGTTCCAGCCGCATGCAGGTCACGATCGAGAAACGCACTGGTGGTTTCCTGCATCGAAGGCCTCGCCCTCGAGATCTTGCTCAAGCTCCTTGCGGAGGACCGTGGTCGTCTCGTACTGCCAGCCGTCGCCGCCGCAAGCATCGCACAGGCCTTCAAAGATGACCTTGATCTTGCGAATTGCCTTCTTAGTGGGAAGCGAGACGAGGACAGTGCCGCGCAGAACGGGATCTTGCGCCTGGCGAGTCACAGGGAGATCAGCGAGTGACTCGTCGAAGTCATCACATGCGGCCGACTAACGGGGAAGCCCGTAGCGACGGGGTGCACAAAGAGCTGATCCTCGCTGAGAGAGACCTTGACAGTCGGCGACGAGAAGAATGACGAGAGCATCGGAATCAGCAGAGTGGGGCCGTCGGAGGCGTGGGAGCTGGCGAGGTGAAGAGCCGCTGCGTGAAGAACGGCTGGAGGCTCGATGCGCTGAACGGCGTTGCCAGGAAGGGGGACCGAGTCAAGTGGGGCCCGACCAAGGGGCGAGAGCGAGCTGACGAAGCGCTGACTGATGCAGTCGGGTCGAAGTGGGGCGAGCGAGAGAGAGCAGCGAGCGCTCCTGCGGTCGACTGGCAGGTCAGGACAACGCGCCGTGCCACGCAGACCTTCACGGTGTCAACGACAGCACAGTCAAGAGCATGGAAAGTTCAGGAAAGGCGGGGGCAGCGGGCAGGCGTGGCCCGGGACGAGGGCGGGATGTCAACCCGCGAGTCAACGCCGCCGGCAGTGGTACGCGTTGTCAGCAACGCGCGTCAGCGATGACTACGAAAGGGCGGCCGCTCTCGTGCGTGCCAGAACGCAGAAGCCCAGCAAGTTCACACGCAGGGCTACTGAGACCGTCGAGACTCGGCCGTCGCCCTTGTTAGGCGATGGCAGCGAGCGGGCGTACGGAGCCGAAGCGACGGGCGGAACCAGAATGTTCTCGCATCGCGCGAACAAGTGGGACACGTCCCGTCCCGATCGCGCATCCCGGGCCAAAGTATGGGACACTCCATTGCTGCAAGCGACGGCCGCCGGCCCGCCTGGGCTCGGAGGCAACGGCACGACCATGCGGCATGCAGCACGGCAGCTGCGGTCCGCCCGGCCTGCAGGCCGATGCACGCTGTACTGCAAGGCGAGATTCATCGATGTTTACTGGCGTCCGGTATGTGCGGTGTTTGCGGAAGGACGAGGTCGTCGAGTTGAGGACGAAACAGGCAAAAGAGTCCGTGGATTTGAGCGGGCGGCCGGTGCCGAGTGTACGGCGCAGTGTGAGCTTGCAAGGCTCTGCAACTCGCATCTTGCTCTGCTTTGCCTGCATGTGGCACGGAGACGAGGAGCGAGGACCGCACGGTCCGAAGCCCAGGATACTCGGAAAGACTGAGGAAACGCTATGCGAACGGGAACAATGCTTGAAGACTGGGAGCTACTGTAAGAGGAGGATGCTCTGGCGCGCAAATTAGATAATTTGACGCTCTTGCATGATGGCAGAGGAAGGGAAGGGAGACGTCGCCGCTTAGTGCGCGAGGGCAAAGGCGACGGCGGTGAGGGCGGCACCTGCCCAGCCAGCAACGGCCTGCACGGCAAGGCTAATTGCGTCAGGTTGTGAGCACCAGCAGTGTAGCTGGTATGGGCGGGACGCACGGTCTTGCCAGCACCGCTGGTGGGCTCAGAAGCGGCGGCCTCCTGCGTCTCCGACGGGAGGAGCGTTGAGTTGGTCTGGCGCGTCGTGCGCGCTATGCGTACGCCACTGGGCATCAGTCATGCTTGTTGGGTGCAATCAGAAGGAAACAACGCACTCGAGCGGGTCACGTTCTGGCACGTAAAATCGGCCGGGGCGGTAAAGTCTGCCGCATTGACAAGCTGAAGATCGGCGCACTGGTAGATTGAGACGTCTGCGGCGCAATCACGTCAGCCCCTGCTTCCCCTGCTGCCCGAAAACTGAGGGTGGGCGCACTCGACGGGCCGCCGTAGCCGACAATGGAGAGGGTGACGGCGTCGCCTGCGGCGTAGCCGAGCGACGCGAAGTCGGGCGCATCAAAGCACTGCTCGCCGGAGAAGGTGTGGTCCTGCATCGGGAGGACCTGCTCAAACGCGCTGAGCTCGCCTGACTCGGACGCACGCGCGGCCGAGATGGTCAGGTTGTAGACGTCGCGAGTCAGCGCCACCGAGAGGTCACCGCCGGCTGCAGGTACGTGAGCGTGCAGGATATCAAAGGCAAAGAGGCCACGGCAAGGCAAAGGAGAGGAAAGGAGTTTGAGAAGGTCAGCCTTCGGCGACCTTTACGGCACAACGCAGTCAAGGACGCACTGAGCGGGAACGTGGTCGAGTTGTCGGCACCGGCGTACGAGATGGTGTTGCACGGGCCGGTGTTTGAGCCGCCCTCGATCCAGCCGCGCGAGCCGGGAAACGACCACGACACTGGGTGACGGAATCCAGGCTGGTGAGCAGTCTTATCGGTATTGCCATGCTGCTTCAAGATCTTCACGCACCGACGCCGGGCCACGTGGGCGGATTGCGGCTCTGGCGAGCGACAAGGGGCGAGGCAGAGACGGCCGCCGCGAGAAGAGGGAGAGCGAGAGCGTTGACCATGGCTGAGACGGGTAGAGAGAAGGCGGTGAGGGCGCCAGATCTTCGGGAAGAAGGAATAGAGACTCGCAGGAAAGAAAGGAGAAGGAGAGCGAGCGTCCGCCGGCAAAGGAAAAGAGGCCCTCAGACGAGCGGAGGATCTCGCGCGCCCATCTAATCGCTGATCTTGGCGCGCCCTTCATCCCCCTCGTTCTTCTGGCTCGGAAGCTCTGTCCCGCTGTGCGGCAAGCTTGACGCCGGTGTCTTGGCTCGGGGTTAGCGCCCAGCCTTCGGGCTTGGTCGGCCCGAGTGATCGAGGAAAAGCGCTCGCAACAATGCTCGGTTCCGCGCAGACGTCGCAGCAGCGGAGCGTGAGCTGTCTCGTCGAGCAAACACTGTCTCGTCGATGTTGGAGAGAGGCTGAGGGGTGCTCAATGCAGTCAGTACGGCGCGATGCAGCTGCGTGGACGACCGAGAGAAAGCGGCGTGCGACGTGCCACAGAGCCGGGGTGAAATTGCCCGCACGACGAGCTCCCGCTGGACCAGGACCGCCGCTTGAGCGACGGCCACCCCCGCCATCAGATAGCTTGGCCGTCTTTGCTTTGATCAATGATCGCACATTCAGCTCGCGTCAAATCAGCTTCCGACTCTGCATCTCCGTTTCCTCCCGGGCCCACTGCCTCGGGACTTGCTCGCGTAGCTTGTCACAGCGCAGTCAAGCCGGGACCACCTGCGCAGGCGGCGAATCTGCTCGCGTCTTGGCGAACTGGTAACGAGCGATCGGGTCCTGTTTTGTCACCCAAGAGACGGCGCAGGGCCCAAAGCTTGCCCAGACAGTGAAGCAATCTGTAGGCGGGAGCTGCACACTGCTGGCGGCGGTCAACCCGCGCGACGTTCACAGCCGGCGGCAAGGAGGGCAAAGCCTCAACGAAAGAATGCGCCTGGTGGCGGTCAGCGCATCGCAGACCCGGTTGAAGCTCAGGCAACACACGTGAACCATGTGGGTGCGAGAACCCCCAAGGCAAAGAGTGGAGAATTGCTGCAGGAACAGCAAGCTCATGTCTGCACGAAGAGCTCATGCAGCAGCATCGGTGTCCGTACTGGATGAGGAAGAGCCGAATGGAACGAGCGATGAGCTCTGCACCCGCGCCAAGGCACAGCAACATCAGGAGGTGCTGCTACTCGACGTCCGGAATCTTCTCCCAAGACTCGCGGCGGCCGGCGAAGCACATGGGCTCGCCTGCTGCGCAGTTGCAAGCACAGGCATAACATGACGTCTCGCTGGCGACAGTGCAGTGTGCCAGCGTGCGAAAGCACCGAATGCTGGATCAGTGACGCGGTGCGCGAAGGAACGAGTGAGCGAGAGCAGGAGCGGGCGCTCGTCCGGGGCGACAACACCGCTAGACGCCGATGCAGTGTGAGGGCAGCAATCCCGAGGCGGTTGCAGGAACGCGAGCGATCTTGCACAGTCCGTCCACGCCTGCTAAAGGAAGAGCGCGGATGGACCGAGTCGGAGACTCGACAGTCGAGTGGAGCGATGGCGGCACGCGGAACTGCATGAGCAGTTTCACAGCAACGAGAAGCAGATTTCGAGCTCTGCGCAGTCTCACACACACGCGCACTAGCCAGCGAACGCAGGGGTCATCGCCAGAGACTGTTGCAGCCGAACGTTGGGCTCCGTCGCGCCTGCCTGTATCAAGCTTGCGACTCGAGAAGCGCAGAGGCCGATCTGAAGCTCTTGATACGCTGCACCGGGCTTGCTGCCGCGCTTTCCGCTTGCGCCTGCGTGCTGCCGCCGTTCGTCCGCCCCACCGCAACTCGGCGCCCGCTTCTCCTGCCTCCCACGCCTCGAGCGGCCTCGTTGCAAGTGCGGAGACACGCACAGGTACGATGGCGACGCCTCGCACCCCGCGCTCGCCCCGCCCGCGCGAGTCGACGGCTTCGACGGGCGCCTCCTCCCCACATGCCTCGTCGCCGCATACGTACCAGAGCTTCGACGACCTCGTAGCAAGCGCCAGCTCGCCCACGACTCCGACTAGAGCTCACTTTCGCTCCCGAACGAGCAGCGGAGGAGGCGCGGCGGTCGCGTTGCACGATCCCGACGCCGTCGCACTGCCCGTCGAGCACGAGGACCAAGACGAGGTAAAGCCCAAGGACTCGCTGTCGACGCTCGACCTCGTCAAGCTCACCCTTGGTATTGCCGGCGCGCAACTTGCTTGGACGGTCGAGATGGCGTGCGTCCCGGGACTGCTTCCGTGCTGAACGTTGAGCTGACTTGCTGTCTCAACTCGCAGGTACGGCACGCCCTACTTGCTCGGTCTCGGACTGACGAAGCAGGGCACGAGCTTGGTCTGGATGGCCGGCCCGCTCAGCGGCTTGATCGTCCAGCCCGTTGTCGGTACGTCTGCGTTCGACCCCGACACGTCTTCTACCGCCAGCGAGTCTCGCCTCGCCAAGACAAGCAGCTGACACCTTGAATCGCAGGCGCACTTTCCGACGCCTCTCCCTCACGCTACCGCCGCCGCCGCTACGTCGTCCTTTCGACCGCGTTCATCCTCGTCTCGACTCTCGTTGTCGCGTATGCGCGCGAGATCTCCTCGCTCCTCGTCAGCATTTTCACCGGCGTCGGCGACTGGGATCCGGCGCGCGAGGACCGTGAGCGGACCGGCGCAATCATCCTCGGAGTGGCTGGGTTCTACGTGCTCGACTTTAGCTTGAACGGCTTGCAGGCGAGCCTACGGGTGCGCTCACACATTCACTCTGTTGGGGCTGCGTCGGAATTTTGCGTTGCCGTCAGGCCTCGCAAAGCTGCCCTTGTTTGCCCAATTGACGCCTTGCTTGTCGCAGGCTCTCGCGCTCGACCTCTCGCCTGTCGAGCTTCAGTCCACCTCGAACGCCTGGCTCGGTCGCCAAACGCACGTCGCCAATGTCGTTGGGTATCTCGTCGGCATTCTCGACCTCGGACACTCGCCGCTCCTGCGCTGGCTCGGCGGCGGCCAATTCCGCAAGCTCGCCGTCATCAGCTGCGCCGTCATGGTCATCACCGTCGGCGTCACGTGTGCGACGCAGCACGAGCAGGAGCGGCCCGAGCTGCAGGCTCAAGAGAGCGCGGGCGTCTGGACGAAGGTCAAGGGCGTCGTGCGGGACGTCGTCGTCAACGTCAAACAGCTTCCACGGCCGGTCCGTCGGGTGTGCTTCGGTACGTGAAGCTGCTTCCCGTCTTTCAGCCAGATTGTGGAACGATGGCTTGCTCGCCTTGACCGCACGCATTTGTCCGTGACAGTCGCTGAACCAGTCTCGATCTGCAGTCCAGTTCTTCGCGTGGACCGCCTGGTTCCCGTTCCTCTTCTACAGGTGCGTCATGTGGTCCCGTGTTTCATGCGGGTCAGGGGCTGACTTTGGAGTATGCAGCTCAACCTACGTCGCCGAAGCCTACTACCGCTCGCTGCCGCGAGGAACTCCTCGTCCTCCGGCCGATGAAGCGACTCGAGCCGGCTCGTTCGCCCTCCTCATCTACGCCATTGTCTCGCTTGCTGCCGGCGCCATCATCCCCTTCCTCACCGAGATCGGCTACTCGTTCCCGTCACTGCCGTCGCGCGTCGGGCCTGCAGGCCGGTTCGGGCTCAGCCTGATCACCCCGCGCAACGCCTGGACCATCGGCCTCGCTTGGTATAGCTTCTGCATCCTCGCCACCTTCTGGACCAAGAGCGTTGTCGGAGCGACCCTGATCGTCGCTTTCGTCGGCGTTCCTTGGGCAATCACCTGCTGGGTGCGTGTTCTCGCTGTCCGCCGCTGCGGGAACTCGGCTGACTCGCGCTCGCAGGTTCCCTATGCCCTCGTGATGGAGGCAATTCGAGAGGTCGAGACTGCTGCAAACGAGCGAGCTGCTCGCACCGCTTCGCCTGCCTCTTCCGCGCCGGGCTCGCCGTTCGAAACGCCGACCAAATCCTTCGCCTCGCCCGCTCAGCGCAGCATCCGCCGCGCGCCCTTCCGCGTCACGACCCTCCGGCAAGCAAGTTTTACGGTCCCACCCGATCGCGCCTCTTCCTCTTCTCCCTCGCGCGCGGCGTCGACCGCCGCCGCCCAACCCGCCGACGAGCGCACCTCGCTTCTCCCTCGCACGCACCAGCCCAAAGCGCCGCCGGCCATTGGAGGTGGGACCATCCTCGGCCTTCACAACCTCGCCATCGTCCTCCCCCAACTGTTCATCGCGGTCGTCAGCGCCGGCATCTTCCGCCTCACGTCGCGCGCCGCGTCCCGCGCGCTCGGGGACGGCGGCGGCGGCGAGGGCGAGCTTGGCGGGCACGACGACGTCGTGTGGGTGCTGCGGTTCGGCGGGCTGGCGAGCTTTCTTGGCGTGTTTGCGAGTCGGTGGCTCGAGGAGACGACGTCGGAGCGGAGGTACCGCGAATGGGTCCTGTACGGGTGGGAGGAGGGGGATCGCGCATCCGAGTAGCAATGTGTTGTATTCTCAGGGTTCTGCCCGCAGCATGCTGACAGCATGAGCCCTGCACCGGTCGGGCGGGCTATTTGCTTGCTCTTGCGCTTGCCAATCTTCTTCTCGCCGCCAAGGCGCAGCAGCTCGGAGGATGCACTCTCGAACCTGCTCAAGCGCTTGGAGGACACAAGTCGTACTCCCGTGTGGGCCGCGAGCGCTCGGGGAGGAAAACAACGCCCGAGGGCGCAATTTACCTAAGCAAGAACCGATACTAAGTAACGCTGTATGCCCGCTCACGTCCGTGGAAAAGGGGAAGGGAGCTTCCGGGAGGCGTCGTCGCTGAAGAGCAAGCTCGATCCGTCTCGTCCACCTCGCACCCTTCAGAGCGAGAAGATGCACGCCCGTATCGCACGCTCGTCCTGCGCTGCAGCGCGCCTCCTGGCACCGGCGGCTCGCCTGCGCGCCGTCGCTGCGCCCCTCCCTGCTCCGACCTTCGCGGCCGCGTGCGTCTCTTCCCTCTTTCGGCCGTGCTGGAGGACCAGCATAGAGGTCGTACGAGCAGTTTGCAAGAGGTTCTGCTAGCGGATCGGCTGCAGGAGCCGGCTCCGAGCGTTCGGCGAGCTTCATCAACCGCAGGAGGAGGACCTAAGGAGGTCCCGCGCTGGCGATCGGCTGGTCGCTGGGATGGCCGAAGCTGTGGCATGGAGGCCGAAGGACCAGCCCGACCAGGCTTGCGGGCGAAAAGGCGCTGACGTGCTCCCTACTGCCACACAGCCTTCCCTCGACTCGCCTCTTCCGCTCCTCCGCCTTCGTGGCCAATGAGCCCAAGAACGTCACCGACCCGGTAGAGCCGGTTGCAACCCCTGCCCCGGAGCCGACCGAGTCGCCTGCCCCCATCGACAGGGAAAGCGCGACGGAGCTGCCGACAGAGGAGATCCCTGCCGTCTCTTCGTCGCTCGACGCGACTGCCGCCGAGCCCAGCGCCGAGGAGATCCAGCGCCTGACCGAGATTGACCAGGAGCGCATCACGCGTACCGTCTTTGTCGGCAACCTGAGCTGGAACGTCGACCAGGAATGGCTCGAGGATGAGCTGCTCAAGGCACTCGAGGTCGGCGAGGGCGTTACGCAGCTCCGCATCGCGCGTGACAACCAGGGACGCTCCCGCGGGTATGTTCCACGTCCTCCTTTCCTCCAGCGCTTTGCTCACACTCGGATGGGCACGTCGCAGCTTTGCCTTTGTCGAGCTTGCGTCGACCGAGCTCCGCAACACGCTCCTGTCCGCCACTGCGCCCACTATTGACGGCCGACAGATCAACCTCCACGAGGCCAACTCGCCGGTCAGCTCGAGCCTGCCCCGCAAGCCTCGCTCGCGCGTCGCGCGCGACGCACCCGCGCGCTTCTCGCCCGTCCCGACCATCTGGGTCGGCAACGTCTCGTGGGCCGCAGACGAGCTCGCCGTCGAGGAGGCCTTCTCGCAGTTCGGCGAGATCGTGCGCGTCAAGCAGCCCAAAGACTTTGACACCGGTCGTTCGCTCGGCGTCGCCTTCGTCGAGTACGACTCGGTCGACGCTGCGCAGCGCGCCGTCGACGCCGCGCGCGACCAGGGCATCTCGATCGAGCGCAGGCCCGTCCGCGTCGACTTTGCCGTGTCGAGGAAGGGGTCGAAGCCGGGGCCGAGGGAGCGCAGGCCGCCTCGCCAGCGCAGCATGGCGGGCGGGCGCGACTACGACTACTGAGGGAACGTACGATGAGGCTGTATTCTTAGTATCACCATTCGCAACTCGATGAGCTGTACCACCAGACGTCTTAGGCTATCCTCTGCTCTTCTTGCGGCGCATCTTGCTCCCGTCTCGAGTGACTCACAAGGAGGCAGAACGCGGCTTGAAGTCCCAGAAAACGTCTCCAGCTCGTTTTCAATTGCGCTCGTGAATCTATCCAAATGGAGGAGAGAGAGAGCACAGCTCGTCTCGAGAGGGTGTTCCGCCGGGGAAACGAAAATCAGACCGCGCCACAGGCTGCGAGTCTCTTCGCGACTAGCGCGGGATGTAAGAGGAGTAGAGAGAGAGGGAGAGAGAACGACAGGGCGAGGACGTTATGCGAAGGGGAGGGCATGCTGAGATCGTTATTAGAGCAGAAGAGACCGTACGTCCATCGAGGAGACCGAGAGAAAGCCAGCGCGACAGCGTTATGCGCGCTTGGCGATGGTCGACCGCTTGCTCGAGTGGTCGCGGCGGACCTGAACAAAGCCCGAAGGTTCGGCCGGGCCAACCGGAGCCGGCGCGGCGGCGACCGCCTCGACCTCCTCGCTCGAAGCGAGGTCCTTGTGCTGGATCGTGCTCGCCCACGCCTCGTGCGCAGGAAGAGCACGCTTCGAAAGGCGAGCGAGGGAGGGGACAGGCGATTCGACGGCGTCGGCGGCCTTGTCCTCGTCTTTGGGCGAGATGACGGTGAGGTTGATCGTCGAGTTCTTGACGCCCGTCGTGCCGGTCGCAGCGCCCGTGGAAGACGAGGTGTCCACGACGGCAGAGTGCGCGCCGGTCGTAGTCGACGAGTCGGCGTCCGCGTCGAGCGAGGACGAGTCGACAACGATGGAGTGGTGGCCAGTCGACTTGCTGAGGGCACGAGGCGGGAGGATGTTGACGTGCACGGTCGAGTCCTCGATTCCGCCGACGGCCGAGTCGTCCGAGGTCGAGGAAGAGACGTCGACGAGGACCGAGTGGTCGCCCAGGTCGACCTTGCGACGAGCCTTGCGAGCCTTCTTCGAGCCGGTCTGGTTCAGGTTAATGTTGACGGTGGAGTTGTGGATGCCGCCGATGCCGCCGGTTCCGGATGACGAGGCGTCGATGTGGATGTTGTGGTGCTGAGCCGCCGTCGCCTTCTTCGCCGCGCGCTTGATGCTGTGGCGCTCACGAGGACTGCGCTTTGCCTTCTCCGAACCGATGACCTGCAAGCAGTTGCGTCAGCCTCGAATGACGAAGAGAGGAGGATGCAGCAAACGTACGGTGAGGTTGATGGTCGAATTGTTGATACCCGTTGCAGGCTCGGGAGAGCGCTTGACACGGTCAGTTGTGCTGCAGGTTCATGTTGGTGAGCTCCAGAGCAGGCAGAAGAGAGGCAGACAAGACGCACAGGTTGATGTTGATGTCGCTACCTTCGATCGCAGCGGCGAGCTTGGCGGGTAGAGACGAGGTCGGAATGGAGTGAGTGGTGGCGGTGCCGTTGACGACCGACTTGTGTGAGATGTTGATGTCACGAGGTCGAGGCGCAGTCGGGCGGCCCTGGGCGAGGTGGGCGGCCGAGAAGAGGGAGACCAGAAGGAGGACAGAGGGAGGGAGCTGCATGGCTGCTGTGTCTCGAAAGCGCAAGGCGAGAGGTAGCGAGTGACGGTGTCGAGCGGGCGAAGACGAGAGCAGGCAGATGGGAGAGAGAAGAGGAAGAGAAGCAGAGCCCCGAGCGAAGGAGCTTAAGAGTCCAGCACTGCCAAGAGACAGCCATCTGCAGAGGAACAGCAGACTGTCTGCAGCGGTAGGAGAAGGCGAGCATGCACATGAGTCGAGGGAGAAGGCCAGGCGCAAGGCGCAAAGCCCACTGCGCGCGACGAGGGAGATGGCTCGCTCGTCGACAGGGGCCACTCGCTCTCTCACTGCGTCGACTGCGCTTTCGCGTGCTCGTCTGCCCTGTGGCATGCAACCTCGGGTGCCTCTGTGCTTTGCTGCGACCTTCCTCAGTGGGCCAGAAGGCCCTGCGAAGCCTTGACAGGCTGCGAAGGACGATGCCGGCGGCGCAGGCTTCGGGCCGACCCCGCCATCTCGTCGAGGTCGAGATGGCTCGATCACTCAACTGCATTTCACGCCTTTCGGCCACGCTGGGCGCAGAAGGCTGCGACGTCTGCTCTGCGCATCCCTCGCCATCTTGCTTCCCCGTGCTGCTTGGCTGTGCCAGCTTGTGTCCCGCCTTCTTCTCCTCATCTTCTCGTTGCAGGAGCCGGCTCCTCTCTTCCTCCTCCCCCTCACTCCGCCTCACCTCGAGCCTTGTGCTCCCTCCTCCAACTTACTCGCACCGGTTGCGAGCTCTCACACCTCGTCTCTCGGCGACTGTCGACCAGCTGACAAGCACTTCGACTCTCGCCTCTCGACTCACCGTCCCTCTTTACAACAAGCCAGCGCTAGTCGCGGCTCACTGGTCTCGCAGACGACCCTCGACAAGAGCAGCCAGACTGTTCCTACCCCCTCCTCGACACAGCCAGCACAGCCTTCCGCATCAGTAGCACAAGATGCTCTTCACGTCTCCCTTCCGCGCCGCCAGCCGGCCCACCACGCTCCTTCCCTTCGTCCTCCTTGCCGCCCTCGCTCTCTTCGCCCAGACTGTCTCCGCTCTTCCGACCGCTCGCGCACCGTCCCCTTACGAGCCCTTCTTCCGCCGCGCTTCGCCTCAAGTTGGCCCGAATGGCTCTGTCGAGCGCCTCCGTCTTCGTCGCTCCCTCAACGACAACTTCCATGGACGCCGCAACTCGGAGGTCGCCAACCTGAAGCGCGAACTTCCGGGCCCTATCGGCTCGGTCGAGGCGAGCGCCGTTGTCATCGTCAACCCGAAGGCCAAGCGCGCGAATGTGCCTTCCACCCGTACCCTCGAGCGTCGCGCCCTCGGATTGCCCGCCTTCGTCCCCAACCCGAAGACCAAGCGCTCATACGCGCCCGTCGCCAACCCCAAGGCGAAGCGCGACGCCGTCCCGACTCCGTCCGCATCCGCTCAGGTCCTCCGTCGTCGCGCCGCCGGTCTTCCCGCCGTTGCCTCGAACCCGAAGAAGCGCTGGCTCGACCTCAAGAAGCGCGCGGTCGTCGGTGCCTCGATCTCGGTCACTCCGTCGCAGAAGAAGGTCGCCAAGCGCTCTCTCCTTGACCGCGTCAAGCGCTTCCTCGCCGGTGTCCAGCCTATCGTCGCGCCGTCGGATCTTACTCGTCGCGCCGAGTCCGACGCCACGTTCACAAACTCGACGGCGCGCATCGGCACCGTGCGCATCATCCCCAACCCGAAGTCGCCTTCCTTCTCAGGCGGCGCTTCGACTTCCTCGACCGTTCCCTCGGCGACCACCACCACCTCGTCCGCCGCTCCTACCGCCACGCAGGTGACCTGCGCGCTTACGGCGGATTGTTCCAACGCGGGCCCTATCCCCGACTATGCCAACCGCTACTGCAACAGCGGCGTGTGCTCCTGGCGTACGTCCCAAGCTCGTGACTTACTCGGTCGACCTCGCTGATCTCTTTTCGGCCTGACAGGCTGCCGCTCGGGCTTCACGAACACCGGGACCGGCTGCACCCTCACGTCTGCCGCGCCGACCTCTTCGAGTGTCCTTACGACGTCGGCTGCCTCCACGCGCTCCATCACCTCGACGGCGACTACCACGACGACTTCGTCTGCGCCGAGCGCTACCGCGACGAGCCACGGCATGCTCGCCGCTGGCTACTACCCCTACTGGGTCGAGGACACGATGCCGCCCGAGGATGTCGACTGGAGCCTGTACGACATCATCAATTACTGTGAGCTCGCTTGCTTTCTCTACTGCCAAAGTCCGTGCTGAACTCCGCCGTGAACAGCGTTTGCGCTCCCAACGTCCGACTACAGCGTCGATATCCCCGACTGGGTCGTCGGTAACCTGCAGCGCACCGTCCGCCTCGCACACGCTGTCGGCACCAAGGTCGTCATCGCCGTCGGCGGCTGGTCCGACTCGGTCTACTTCTCGGGCGCTGTCTCGACCGCCAGCCGCCGCCAGCGCTTCGTGCAGGCGATCGTCGACATGGTCAACCAGTACGACCTTGATGGTGTCGATATTGACTGGTTCGTAAACTTTCTTGCGGTCTCACGACCAGGAACTGACATTTGCGGCGCTTGCAGGGAGTACCCGGGCACCAACGGCGCAGCTGGCAACGAAGTCTCGAGCAGTGACACGGCCAATCTCCTCCTCATGCTGCAGCTTCTTCGCCAGTCGCTGCCGAACGCCATCCTTTCGACCTGCACGACGCAGCGCGCCTACATTGGTGCGAATGGCAGCCCGGTCGCCGATGTTAGCTCTTTCGCCAACGTCCTCGACCACATCCTCGTCATGAACTACGATGTCTGGGGCGGTACGTGTCCGATTCCGACCAGTCAATTGCGGACTATGCGCTTACGATTGCGCGTCGCAGCCTCGTCCACACCTGGTCCCAACGCTCCGCTTCGCAACGACTGCCCGAACAGTTTGCAGCCGGACGCCAACATGCAGTCGGCGATCAACGCCTGGACCAACGCCGGCATGCCCGCTTCGAAGATCCTCATGGGCGTCCCTGCGTACGGATACGTCTCCTCCTCGTCGGCGACCACGCTCATCCACAAGCGCGACTCGATCCCGTCGACCGGGCTTGCGAACCGCGGTCTTGCAAACCTCCGCCACGAGGAGCGCTACATGTCGGAAGGCCACAAGTGGTACCTGGACGGCATGACCAAGATGAAGGCTCGCCAGCGCGCCCGCCGCGCCGCCAAGCGCCAGGAGCGCAAGCGGCAGACCGAGGCGCTCGCGGCGACGGGCAGCGTCATCATCTGCCCGGGCAACCACTCTGGCAAGCCGTGCCCCGGTGTCACGGGTCAGAACATCTCCGAGATCGACTGGAACCCGCTCGCTGGCTCGGGCGGGGGCAGCGGTCCGACGACGGGTCCCGACGGCGTCTTTGTCCCTGGCACGGGTCCGGGCAAGGTCGGCACGGGCAACGTATCCGGCCTCGCAGGCAACCAGATCCAGTTTGTCGACATGATCAACTACGGCGTCATCGTCAAGTCGTCGACGACTCTCGAGTTTGTCGGGACCAATGGCTACACGCGCGCCTGGGACGACTGCTCTTCCACCGTGCGCCTTCTTTCGCTCGCTTCGCTCCCGAGCTCGCCACTAACATGTCACCAACGCACTCAGCCTTACCTCTACGATACCTCTCGCAAGGTCGTCATCACTTACGACGACCCGGGCTCGCTCGCACTCAAGGGCGAGCTCGCCGTCCAGAATGGCATCGCCGGTATCGGCATGGTGCGTCTCCGCTACTCCTTCATGCTTTGCGCCTCGCTTTTCTGGGTGACTGACGCGACCTTGATCCTCTCAGTGGGATATTTCTGGCGACACCGCCGACTTCCAGCTCACGCGGGCGTGGCGCGCCGGTCTCGGCCTCTCGGCCTGAGCACTCACAGCGGCAGCAGCGTCTCCCTTGACGGGAGTGCTGCAGGGTGCGCGCTCTCGCTAGTCGAGCAGCGCGCCCAACGGACAGTCTTCGGGCGAGACGCTGGTGCGGCCTCGACCCTGTTTCTCCCTCCCCTTGTTGTGTATAGCTGGTCTATCTTATCGTTTCATAATCTGCATAGCATCGCACCCTGCCCCCACTCTGCGTAGATCTTCCTCCCTTCACGACCGGGCGCAGTGCGCCCTCTCGCCTGCCGCGCTGCCGCTTCCTCGATGGACGGCGCGCCTGCAACGTTCACGCGCGAGGGGATCCCGAGGCTGAGCGTGCTCGCCGGGATGCCCCTCTGTTTCCTGCACTGTCCCGTCCTTTCAGTCGAGCTTGGCGAGCGCGAGAAAGGACAGCGAGCGAGCTCAGCCAACGCACAACGGCGAGCTGGTCGAACTCAGAACGCCTCCCCTGATGCTCGTCCGCCGCGCGTTTCTCCGCACGCGTGCAGATGAGCTCGGAGCGCCTCCGCCTCGAACTGGACAGTTCGGATCGAGCTCACTCCCTCCCTCACTCCCACCGCCACTTCGGCTCCCGCCCTTTCCCTGTACGTCGTAGCTCTTTACCTGCACCCGTGCTCAGAGCACCCCAGCTGACCGGTACCCGCGCTCCTCCCTGCTGCTCGTCTTGCTCGCCTCGCTCGCTCGCCGCCCCGCCTCTCACCCTCTCCCTCACACCGCCTCGCCCTTTCCAGCCTTTACCTAGCTACGATGGGCAAGTCCACCTCCACTAAGCCGACCAAGGAGTCGAAGAAGACCAAGTCGTCGGCGACCGCCGCCGCGACCTCGACCCCGGTCAAGGTTGACAAGAAGGCCGAGAAGAAGGCCGCCAAGGAGGCTGCCCGCAAGGAGGAGGAGCGTAAGAAGCGCGAGGAGGAGGAGCGCGCCGCTGCCGCTGCCGCCGCCGCTGCTGCCAAGAAGGACGACTCGTCCGACTCGTCGGACAGCTCGGACGACTCGTCGGACGAGTCGTCGAGCGAGGACGAGAAGCCCGCTGCCAAGACGAACGGCAAGGCCGCTGCGAAGAAGGAGGAGTCGTCGGACTCGGACTCGGACTCGAGCGACTCGGACGACGAGGTGTGTCCTGCTTCTTCCTCCCCTGTTCGCTCAACACTCACGCCTACGAATCTGCAGCCCGCCAAGGTCGTCAAGGAGGTCGCTGCCAAGGCCACCGAGACCGCGAAGAAGGGCGCCGCTGTCGTCGGCAAGGCCGCCGAGAACGGCAAGAAGGCCGTCGGCAAGGCTGCCGCTGCCGTTGCTGAGGCTGCCGAGTCGTCGAGCGACGACTCGTCGGACGACTCGAGCGATGAGGAGGAGGAGAAGGTGCGGCGCTCGTCTTCACGCGCGCTGTTGCCGATACTGACTTGCTTCACGTTGCAGAAGGAGGCTGCCCCGGCCAAGGCTGAGGAGAAGAAGGCCGACTCGGACTCGGACTCGAGCGTGCGTGCAGTTTGCTCCGTCCTCAACGTCACTTGAAGCTGACCCTCTCCGATCGACAGTCCGACTCGGACGACAGCAGCGACTCGAGTGACGACGAGGACGAGAAGATGGCGGAGGCGCCCAAGGAGAGCAAGAAGCGCGCTGCCGAGGAGTCGGAGGCACCGGCGAAGAAGGCCAAGGTCGAGGCCGACGGCGCCGAGGCGGGCGAGTCGACCACCGTCTTCGTCGGCCAGCTCTCGTGGAACGTCGACAACGACTGGCTCCAGTCCGAGTTCGCCGAGTGCGGCGAGGTTGTTTCGGCGCGCGTCGTCACCGACCGCGACTCGGGCCGCTCGCGCGGTTTCGGCTACGTCGAGTTCACCAACGCTGAGGGCGCCAAGAAGGCCCTCGAGCTCGCTGGCAAGGAGGTTGACGGCCGCGCCATCAAGGTCGACATCACGACGCCCCGCGCGCCGCGCGAGCAGGGCCAGGACCGCAAGAAGCAGTTCAACGACAAGCTCTCGGGCCCGCCCACGACGACCCTCTTCGTCGGCAACCTCCCCTTCTCGGCCACCGAGGACGCCGTCTGGACCGCGTTCGCCGACTTTGGCGACGTCTCGTCTGTCCGTCTCCCCACCGACCCCGAGTCGGGCCGCCCCAAGGGCTTCGGCTACGTCGAGTTCTCGTCGATCGAGGGCTCCGAGGCGGCGGTCACCGCTGGTGGCCCCGACGCCAGCGGTGAGGGTGTTGCGATCGACGGTCGCAAGCTCCGCCTTGACTACTCGCAGGTACGCTCGTATCCCTCTCTGCTCCTCGCTACTCGAGACTGACTTGCTCCCTTCTCTTCAGCCCCGTGGTGAGCGCCAGCAGGGCGGCTTCGGCGGCGGGCGTGGCGGCGGGCGCGGCGGCTTCAACGACCGCGGCGGTCGCGGCGGCGGCCGTGGCGGCCGTGGTGGCTTCAACGACCGTGGTGGCCGTGGCGGCGGGCGCGGTGGCCGTGGTGGCCGCGGCGGCGACTCGGGCTGGGGTGGCCGCAGCTCGGGTGCCGGCAACGCCCGCTCGGGCGGTGCTGCTGCCCCGGCCGGCAAGAAGATGACCTTCGACTAATCGTCGTCGCATCTGCTTGCTCGGTCTGAAAAGGCGACCTCCCCCTCTCATCGCCATCCACCCTCTCCGGCTCCTCTCTCCTCGTTCGCATAGAGTCATCCCTCTTTCGGTTACCTACTGGTGTGTGCCCTCTGCGTGTTACCCCTGTAGTCTTAGTGTACTCGTTCTACCCGCACACTTTCACGAGGTGCGCCTGCCATGCACTTTCGCCCGCACTCCTCGATGTCGCTGTCCTTCTGCACGAGAGGGAGAGCAAGTCGCGGTGCTGTGCTCTGTTCGCACTCTACCGGTGCTCGTGCCAGTCGCTCCAAGTCCGTTTTGCAGTAAGTCTCGCAGTCGCCGCTCCCCGGCTTCATCAGGACGAGGAGGAGGCGGTGCTGCTTCCGCCGTCACAGCACCGCTCGTCGGCGAATCGAGCCAGCAGAGGATTGGAGCACCGCGCTGTCAGCTCAATCAGCTCGATGGGCCTGCTCACCATTATCCGCAAGGCGCGCCTCAAGGAGAAGCAGGTCCGCATCCTCATGCTGTGCGTCGCGCCGTCTCTCGCTCGTCCTACGCCCGCTTGACCCTGCTTGAGACTTGCAATGTAGCGGGCTGGACAATGCGGGCAAGACGACCATCTGCAAGGCTATCCTGGGCGAGGACGTTGACGAGGTGAGCCCGACGCTGGGCTTCAACATCCGCACCATCGTGCACCAAGGCTACAGCTTGAACGTCTGTGCGTTACAATCTTCTCTGACGTTTACACCCGCGCGGCTTGAAGCCGGCAGAGCGGAAGGTTGACCCGCTTGCTCTTCGTCTACAGGGGATATCGGTGGCCAGACTTCCCTTCGTCCCTACTGGCGAAACTACTTCGAGCAAACGGACGCAGTCATCTGGGTGGTCGACTCTTCTGACCGGGCGCGGATGGAGGACTGCCGGAAGGAGCTGCACGAGCTGCTCAAGGAGGAGGTGCGTTTCGCTTCCTTCGCTGACCGCGTCGATTCTCGCTAGAACAGCTGGCACACTGACAGTCATCCCTTTCTGATACACAGCGTCTGATGGGAGCAAGTCTGCTCGTCTTTGCCAACAAGCAAGACATTGGCAACGCAATGACAGTCGACGAGATTTCGACTGTAGGTCTGCTCTACTGGCCACGCTTCATCAACGGACGCCACTGACTGGCGCGCACATAGGCATTGGATCTTCCAGCTCTCAGTTCGTCGCACCACTGGTCGATCCAGCCTTGCTCAGCTCGATACGCCGCGCCCTCTTCGCCTGCCGGCGCATCTTCGCCTGCCCGACCATCAAGCCCCAACGGCACACCAGCCTCTTCCACCTTGCACCTGTCCAACCGCTGTGGCAAGGCAGACCCGCGCATCCTCGCTGGTCTCGACTGGGTTGTCGGCGAAGTCGGCTCGCGCGTCTACTACGGGACGCAGAATGCCTTTACGCCTGTTCCCGACGTTCCTTTACCTGCTGTGCCATGATCTGGCCCCGACAGAGTACCTATACCACGTACTGCCTTCACCTTCGCACCCCTGTCGCGTTGTACTTCTCGTGCTGTTGTTCCCCTCGCATCTGCATCGCTACGTCGTTCCTTTTTCGCTTTCGTGTTGAAGCAGCGCTCGGATCAAGCGCTCAGAGATTCATCAAACTCGGCGGCGGATTACTTTGGAGAGAGTCAACGGCCCAACTGGGGTGGTTGCGGCGCACCGCTTGACTTCAGTACACTTTGTCAACGCTCTGTTCGCCATGCTGCGCCGTGCGACCGCTGCTGCGCGGTCTGCGGCACTCTATCGAAGCGCTACAGCGCCCTGCAGTGCCCGCCTGGCCGTCGCAGCTGGATGCGCTCATCGCCGGTCCTCGTCGTCGATCGCTCCCGCAGCGACGCCTGCACCGCCAGCGAGCGTATCGCCGCAAGCACTGCTCGCACACTATGCCCAGAGCCCGACCAGAACCGTCACCTTTGCCGATCTGACGGCGTACGGCAACCCTCCCCTCGACGAGCCGACCTTGCTGCAGTCGGCAGAGCGCACCCGCAAGGAGCTCCTGGCTGGACTGGCCCGCAGGGTTTGTAGCTATCTCTCTGCGACATCTGCTGCAGCACTGAGCGCCTTTCTCTCCTGCAGGTCTCGCAACACCTCTCGCTCCCGTACCTGCCCGCAACCAACCCTTCGCTCGCCAAGGTGCACCAGCTGTACTCCAAGGCCTTCTTCGACCTCAGCACTGTCCCCGAAGTCCGCACACTCGCCGACAACGATCGCCTGTGCAAGGGTCTCGCACAAATGGTCGAGGAGCACCGTGATAACATTCCCTTGCTCGCCAAAGGTGCGTGCCTCGACCCGTTTCGCCTCGACTGCGCAAAGCAGCTGACACAGATGTTTTGTAGGCTTCAAGGAATCTCGCAAGTACCTGCCTGACGCGACCATCACCGAATTCCTTGACCGCGCGATCCGCAATCGCATTTCGCTCCGCCTCAGTGCGTGATTTCGCCCTCGTCCTGCATCGTCGGCTCGCCGTCGTTGCGTTCGACACGATGAGCCCACGACCTGAGCATTTGTCGTTGACCGGTTCCGTTGACAGTGGCCGAGCAGCACCTCTCCCTCTCTGCCGCGTCCCTCCCGTTCCTACGCCCATCCTCTCCCTCCTCCGCTTCCTCCTCTTCCGACACCGTCATTGTTCAGCCCAACGATCCACGCGTGGAACCGTCTGCTCGACCGCCCTCATCCTCCCTCAGCGCCAGTCGCGTCGGCGTTCTCGATCTCGCGCTCAGCCCGTACGACCTCATCCACAACTGCGCTGAGTATGTCACGCTACTCTGCGAGTCGACGTATGGTGTCGCACCGGGCTACCGCATCGAAGGCGGCTCGCCCGACATGACGGTCGGATCGGTCGGCTCGCACCTCGAGTACATCCTGACCGAGCTGCTCAAGAACGCGTTCCGCGCGACGGTCGAGTACAACGTGCCCAAGCCCGAGGAGAAGGACCCGAGCGTGTTCCGGTTCGAAGACCTCCCGCACGCCCACATGCTCAAGAGCGACTTTCCAGAGGTCCTCATCACCGTCAGCACGGTGCCTGGCGCGATGACGATCCGGATACGCGACCGCGGCGGCGGAGTCCGTGCGTCCTCTTCATTCCCTGTTCTTCGAGAAGCGATCATCTGACCTACCCGTTCTCGCTCCTTGCAGCGCCCGAGAATGTGCGCAACATCTTCAGCTACGCCTTCACCTCTGTTCCCGTCCTGCCCGATCCCGATTCGGACCCGGACTCGCCGGCCGCGACGTATGGCGGCACGACGAACGCAGGCTACCTCGGCGGGGTCGGCGGCGGGCCAGAGGGCGGCGAGTCGGCGCTGCAAACCAACGTGGGGACGCTTGCCGGACTGGGCTTTGGGTGCGTCGGCATCTTGTGTCCGAGGGCGAGCGCCGCGTGCTGATGCCGTGCTGGCGTGCAGACTGCCGCTGTCGCGGATCTACAGCTCGTACTTTGGCGGGTCGCTCGACCTCGTCTCGATGTACGGCTGGGGGACCGATGTGTACGCGTTCGCTCTCGTTGCTTCTGAATATTTATGTTGCTCACCTAGAAGCTCGCGCAGGTACTGCGTCCTCAAGACGCTCTGAGACGTAACTGCCTTCCGTCGTTTTCTGCTGTTGGTGCGACCTTTGCCCTGTTCTGGGGTCTGCCTGACAGAGCTAACGCGATTGATCCACGCAGTACGAGTCTGCGTTTGTGCAAAAAGTCCATCCCGATCCTTCCAAAGGTCCGAGATGCTGCGGAGAATGCTTGAACGGCAGCTTCCGTCGATCAAGGCTCTGTGGTTGCTTCGACGCGTGCGAGTCATCACCAACGCTCCCAAAGACAAGCGCAAGACAGGCAGGTTATTACGGCACGAACAGGCTGATTAAGTCGCTACGAGCAAAGACTGATTAGGCGGAGATGCTAGGGGTAGGTGGGGTGCTTGAGACGGACTAGAGATGCCAGCAGGTGTAGCGCACAGCACGAGTAAGCTCTACGGTGTACGGTCTAGTAGACGCAACGGACAGCGTTCACTCCTCGGACGCCTGCGCGAAAGTAGCGTCCTGCGCAAGCTGGCCCTCGGCTGCGCGGCGCAAAACACGTTCGAAGGCAGTCCAGAAGGCCGAGACATACTGTCCGTCGATGGCGTTCTGGCGGTAGGTGAGGGTGATGGCGAGGTTGCCACCGCGGACCGCGACAGGCTGCTCACGGTATAACCTCAGTTTCCGGCCTTCCAAGAGAGAGGATGCAAGACAGCGCACATTGATGGTCAACGCCGGGCCGATGCACATGCCCGCCTGCGCCCATGCGAGATCCTCGAGCCCCTCGTCGCCCTCCCACCCCGTCGCCGGCAGCACGCCCAAGTTGGACACCTCAAAGCTCGCGCTCCACGGCTCGGCCTTGCGCAGGCCGTCCTCGAGCCACGCATCAAACTTGGTCTTGCCCGCGCGCAACGGGTCGAGCCCGTCGGGCACATACGCGAGCATGCCCATGCCCTCGAGCGCGGCTTTGCGCGCGGCCGGGTCAATCAGTCGCTGAGCGTACTCTGCGCAGGCGGGCCAAAAGCGCTCGGACGAGGGCGAGAGGGCGGGGTGCGGCGTCGAGATGGACGAGACGTAGTTTCCCGTGCAGGTCGGGTGCCCGGCCGAAGCGGAGCGGAGCGAGACGGGCGAGTCGCCGACGAGGTGCGGCGCGGTGCCGGATCCGTCGGCTAGCGTCGAGGACAGCGCGGCGAGCGCGGAGATGTAGAGGACCGGGTGGAGCGTGGCGATGTTGTGCGATTTGCCGATCGACTTGAGCCCATCGACGAGCGAACCGGGGAGCGAGAGGTGCTTGAGCGCAGTCTGCTGCTCAAAGGGCGGAGCAAGCGGAGGGTTGGGGAAGATAGTCGGGGTCGCGGGACGCAGAAAGGCGGGCAGCTTGGGCGCGAGAAGCTCCGAGTAGACGACCTTGACCATGGTCCAGGACGAAGGGCGCACGTCGACCGACTCTTCAAGGCTCGGCGGGAAGGCAGTCGGAGAGCCCTGAGTCGCGGAGTCCTGGCGCAAGAGGGAGAGGAGCTCGGCAAAGAGGTTGCGCGTCGACGACCCGTCGGAGAGGACGTGGTGCGCGGTGAGCGAGATGCGGCGGCGACCCTGCGCATCCGTCCCAGCAAGCTTGACGCGCCATAGTGGACCTTTCACAACGTCGATCTGAGCTCCCGCTTGGAGCGCTTCGAGGAGTGCCTCGGTGACGGTGGCCCCCACCTCGGCATCCTCGACGAAGATGTCGTCCGGCTTGATTCCTTCCGCGTGGACGTAGTGCGGCTTGACGGTCGCGACACCGGCGACAGTGCACGACAGGAGCGGGTAGCGGGCGAGGAGCTGGGCGACGGCGGTGGACACGGCTTGCGCGTCGACCTTGTCGGCGGGGAGCGTCGCGGTGAAGGCGACGATGGGAGCGACGCCTGCCTGGCTGCGGGCGAGCGAGTAGCGTTCGTAGAGACCGAGTGCACGCTCGCTGGTCATCCTGTACAGCTGCACGAGCACGCAAGACTGCAAAGAGCAACCGCGAGGACAGCTTCAACTCCGCCGCCTCGCCCGCTCCGTCGCTCTCCGTTCCGCGAGTACTTGTGCAAGGGTGAGGTTCTCTCTTTACAGCTTAGGTGCCGTTCCACGCCCTGCGGTCCCTCCCGCCGGCGTCTCCGTTGCGGGACGACGTTCATCAGTTGAGGCGGTGCACTCGAGCGTAAGTCGGCACGCAGCGTGCATGGCGACCACCGAGCAGCTCAGGCTCGGCGCGCAGGTGCTGATGACCGGACAACGCGCGCTTGCTCGTCTTTCGCTGGCTTACAGCTTGCGCTGGCTGGCAGCATCTGCGGGATTGTCTCGAAGGAACTGCACAGCCTCGAGCCTGGCCCCGTCGCAGGTACTGATGGGATGTACACGTTCAAGCAGGTCACGAAGGACGCTGAAGCCGGCCACTTGAGTTGAGCTGGGCGACGAGCGTGATGGAGGTGCACACCGCTCTCTCGCGCTTGTTTTCGTTCCTCACTGACATAGCTGTCCTACAGGCTTCGCCACTCGCGACCAGCAGCTCTCTGCCTTCCCGACTGGCAGAGCCGCTCGCGTCGACGTCACAGCTCCTTGACCTGCTCGTCCCGCCTCTTTGCGCGCTCAATGCGCTGCCAGACCTCCGAACCCTGGCGAGTCGACATGGCGAAGCCGACGGCAGCATAGATGCGAGTCGGTTCGTCAAGCGCCAGCTCGGGCTCGTGCAGAAGGTCCTCGTCGAACGAGTCTGGCCCGACTGGGAGGGCGCGCTCGAAGCGGACGAGGGCCGCGCAGCGATCGCCGTGTTCGAACGTTTCTTTCTCCCGGGATCGGCGAGCACGAGCGCAAATGCGGCAGCGAACCTAGCAAATGACGTCGCCCTATCCGCCTACGCTGTCCTTTCCTCCCTTCTTTCCGTCAAGTCGGCCGCAACACTTCGCCCACGATCCCTCGAAATCATCGCGTCTCTGCTTGTCCAACTGTCAGCAGGTTTCGGCGTACGACAGCTGTATCGCGCGACCTTTTGTGCGGCAGATTCGGCTTCGAGCGGGGCAGCCGCTGACGACGAGGACGAGGTGGACCCGGCGAGCCTGTCGCGCTGGGAGCACGGACTCAAGGATGTGCTTGTGGTCCCGACTCGAGTGGCAAACGCTTGGGGCAGCAGTAAGGAGAAGAATCGACTCGGTCAGCTGCCTACGGCGCTCGAGGAGAGGTGCGGTACTTTCCGCTCCATTTCGCGATTGAGATTGACCCGCGGTCGTGCAGTTCATACTCGGCAACTCTAGCTGCCTCCCATCTCGAACTACTCTGGGACCTGGCCGCCGACCAGTCGATCCCGGCCTACCCTGCCGTCCTCGCGCAACCGCTCGCCGCCCTGCTTTCCTTCCCAACCTTCCTTCAGACCGCTCTCCCGCGTCTCGTGCCTCGCATCCTCCCGTCATCCACCTTTCCTTCCCCCGCCGCCGACCTCCTACAGCGGCACCGCCACACCGAGATCTGGCGCAAGCTCGCCGCTGAGCTATCGGAGCGCGACCTGAGCCGCTGGGTCCGCCTCGTCCTGCAGGCGCTCAGCAGGGACTTGTCGAAGCCGAGCGGCGATTCTGCGAGCGGTGCAGAGCCCCGCGCAGCCGCCTTCGTGCTCGATGCTCTGGTGGGACCGTTGGCGCCGTCGAATGCGCACATCTGGCGAGCGGCGCTTGGCGTCCTCTTCGAGCCGAATGCGAGGTGGGAGGCCGAGATCGTCGCACCCACCGTGGTCCGATGGGCAGGCGACGAGGTGAGCGCCAAGACGGCGCTCTTGCAGGCCGTCATGGACATCTGGGGCGGGCGAGAGGAGATCCGCAGCGGGAGCGACTCACGGCGTCTTTGTGCGTTCCCGTTCCAGCCCACGGTCCGTTTCACGCTGACTGTCTTTAAGCTTGCAGTCTTGACCTCACTGTTCCTGCACCTCGTCGTCTCGCTCCCGCCCCACCACGCCGATCTCGTCACGCTCTCTCGCTCTCCTGCCTTCCTCTCCGCCATCTCGACGCACCTGTCGCTCGTCGATCCGCTCTCACGCCTCCTCGGCATGCTCGTCGCCGAGGTCGTCTCGGCTCGGACGGTCAAGCTCGAGGGCGAGCTGAAGCCGCTCAGCTTTGGCGACGAGATCTGGTCGGGCGACGCGCCCGCGCAAGTCAAGGCGCGTGCCTTGCGCGAGGCGTTGAAGCGGGTCGGTCAGGGCGAGAAAAAGGAGGGCTGGCAAGACGTGCTGCGGCGGAGGTATGCGAACGAGGATGCCAGCCCGCCTCGTCAGGCGCCGAGCGTCAAGGTCAACTCGACCCCGATGCGGGCAACTTCGGTTGACGAGCCAGCAGTCGGGCCAGCACCGCGGCGCCCGCTCATCTCCATCATTGACAGCGACAACGAGTCTGATGACGACCTCACGCCTTACCCGCTTCCGCCGGCTCCTTCCGACTCGACGCTCGAAGCGCTCTCCTCCGCCGACCCCTCTCTCTACCACTCCGCAATCCCGTCTCAGTCGTCTGCGACGTCTGGCCCCGCAGGCAGCGCGAGCCAGACGCGTCGGCGAGGAAAGCTGCGCCCGCCCGTCTACATCCCCGAGTTGGCGGCGTACCTGCGCGGGCAGGACCCGCAGGGTGCGAAGGAGGAGGCGGACGGAGAGGCGGAGAGGGTCGAGATGGGGCTCAAGGAGGGAGAGGCGCTTGTGCGCCGCAAGACCGGGTGGGGAGGCGAGCTGCGTGCGTATCTCTATTCTAGTTTGCGATTTCAAGGCCGCCGCGAGACTGACGGCTTCTTGGCACAGGCGAAAATGCCGTCGACCTCGCCTTCGCGCTTATGGCGTTGCGATATCAGTTCGAGCTTGACGACTTCGAGCGTCTCAAGCAGGACATTCTGACCGCCCTCATCGCGGCTTGCCCGACCGATGTCGCACCGTATGTTTCTTCCATTTGCCGGCCGGTTGAGGGCCTCTACTGACTCGAGTCTGGCAGCGCCGTGATTGAGCAGTACTTCACCACGGCCTACTCAACATCGCAGCGGCACGTCCTTCTTGCCGCCCTCGCCCTGGCAGCTCGCGAACTCGCCGGCCTGCCCCCTCCGCCTGTTGCACCTGATGACAAACAGAAAAGGGTCGAGACGCCGCTGTTCCCGTCGAAGCAGCTCCCGCCGGCTCTGCATCGTCGCCTGCTCGGCAGTGCGCCGGGCGGACAAACCGGCCCGCTCGAGGCGCTGACAGAGGATCTCACGCAAATGGCATTGTTCGGAGCGCGCCAGGACGCCGAGGAGACGCTCCCCGGCGCGGCGCGGGAGAAGCTGTTGTCCGTGCGCCGCTCGACGACTCGAACGCCAGCGAGTCTCGCCGCTTCTCGCTCAGCGTCGGCAACTACACAACCTACCTACTCCTCCCTCGCGGCCGACACCTTCATCTTGCCCCTCGTCAACCGCTTCTGGCTCTACCTCCGAGACACGGCAACGTCCTCCCTCTCCTCGCGGGCAACGTCCGTCGGTCCTTACGCAGGCGGGTCGTCGGCGCCCATTCTCTTGGAGCCGCTCCTCCTGAGCAAGTTCCTTGCGACTCTCGCCGTCCTCGTGCACGCCGCGCGTCACTCGCCCGCCTTTCTCGCCGTCATTGTCCCCGAAGTTCTCGCCTTCGTCCTCGCAATCCGGCCGAGCGCGCCTTCGCCGGTCCGCGCTGCACGTACGCGCACGGCAGCTGGCGACGACGAAGACGATGGCGGGCTGGACGAGGATCTTGTCACGAGCTCGGCGCTCGAGCTTGTCCTCGTCGCGCTCGACGCAACTGTGCAGCTCGACGGCGGGAGGACGATCATGTCTTCCTCGGCGGCGAACGGCGGGGGCGGCGAGATCGTCGTCAGCGTCAAAGAGTGGGCCGAGGAAGTGTTTGAACGGGAGGACCGGAGAGGAGGCGAAATGGGCGTGGGGAGGCCTGGCAGAGCAGCGGCGGGCGTTCTCTTGCGCGTCGAGGACATTGTCGGGAAGTGGCGGCTGTCGGTAGGGTGGTAGCAAGTTTGAGCTACAGCACAGAGTTGCCTGTCGTTCGCGTGATCTCTCGTCTAAGGAGATGCTTGGAGAGGGAAGAAAAGTGGGTACAGCGGGGGGAACAGACGGAAGGGTATCTACGCGGCAATTCCCATCTCAGTAGTAGCCGATTGCCGGCTGCTGCGGCATCAAGCCGAGGATGGGCGCCTCGGCCTCCTGCTCCTCCTTTGCGATCGTCCGCGTCGACAGCTCCTGGATCCGCTTCTCAAGCCCGGCCATCTGCTCCGTCCGCAGGCGGTCAACCTGGAGCTTGTACGGCATGTAGACGTCGCTGAAGGCGTGACGCCACGACAGCTCTTCGGCGACGTCGGGCCGGACGAGGTCGAACGCGGCGAACAAGGTCGCAACGAACGTCTCGCGCGAGCCGATCTCGGCGAAGTATCGCAGGAGGTCCTCGGCAACGTCCGTCTTGCCTGAGGTCGCGGCCGTCGTGATCGCGTCCTTGAAGAGCTTGTCCTCCTTGCTGAGCGCGATCGAGCGCTCCCACTTCGAGTTCTTCGAGTAGAGGTGCGCGGCGACTGTAAAGCGAGTGAACGTCAGTCATGGAGAGCCAGCAGAAGCATTCGAGGGAGGTGAGCGCACGTCGGCGGAACTCGAGGAGCTCGTGCTTCTCGAGCCGTGCGGCGAGAGCCGTCGAGTCGAAGGCATCGTTCGTGTCGATCGAGTCGCGCAGCGTCTTGTAGTCCTCCTCCTCGATCAAAAGGTCGTTGAACGCCTCGTTGACCGCCGGAATGTTGTTCTTCTGGACGGCGATGAGGTAGTTGCGGATCACTGTAGCGGGTATGCCCGTCAGTCTCGCCTTGCTCGGCAGTGGGTGCACAGCTTGAACGCACTCGGAAGCTCGTCGGCCTTGACAAACATCTTGACAACGCGCGTGTGGTCAATCCGGGGCGCGAGCGCCGAGAGAAGGTCGTTCAGCAGCATCGGCTGCTGCTCGAGGTAGAAGTTGAGCGCCTTGTAGTAGATCTCGATGTTAGCGACCTTGACGACGACCTCCTTGAACTGGTTGTGCTCCCATGCGACAGCCGCGCGCTCCATCATCGCGAGCGCCGCGTTGTCGAACTCGTCGTAGTGGACGTAAAGGAAGACCAGCTCCGACCAGAGGTGCGCCTGCTCGGCGGCGCGGAGGACCTTCGGGATGTCTGAGCGGTAGAACCAGTCAGTGGTGTACCCAGTGGCGACTCAGACGCGGCGAAACGCACTGATGCGCGACCAGAAGAGCTTGAGGTGCTCCATGAGACGCTCGGGCTTGTACTGCGAGCGCGGGTCGAAGCAATGTCAGCGTCGTCACAGAAAAGCAAAACGCCACGATCAACAAACCTTCGCGTAAAGGACCGAGAGCTCGGTGAACATGCCCATGTGCGCGCGCTCGAGGCCGAGACCCGCCTCAAGGAGCGCCATGAGCTCGTCGACGTAGCCGCGGTACTCGTACAGACGGACGAGCGCCGAGAGCTCCTCGGCGTGGACGATGAGGTTGAGACCGCAGATCTGGGCGAGACGGAACTCCTTCTTTTCGATGCACGCCGCGTTGACCTGCTTCCACACCTGTGTGTTGCCGGCCTTGCGCGCAGCGTCGACCGCGGCCTGGTTCTCGCCGAGGTAGATGAGCGTCGTCGCGAGGCGGGCCCAGTTCGAGATGCTCGTGAAGAGGAGCTTGGCCGCCTCGTACAGCTCGGCGTCGAACGCCTTCTCACCGGCCGAGAGGAGGTCGGCGACGTTGGTCATCGAGAGGAACTCCTCCATGTCGCGCAGGCGGTCCGTCTTGGCGTACGAGACCGCGAGCTCGGTGTCGATTGCGGGCTCGCGGAGCGTCTTGCGCGCCATCTGGAGGTAGCGCACGAGGTCGTCGTGCTTGCCCGCGCGCGACGCGGTCTCGATCACCTCGAGGTAGTTGGTCGGGTCCTCGGCGCGCAGGTACGAGTCGATGGCGTCCTTGATGCGGAGGCCGTCGAGCTGTGCCTTACCGAGGCGGCTCCACACGGCGGGCTGGTCGACCTTGTCGGCGTACTGCTGCGCGCGGTCGATCGAGACGATGTACTCGACGAGAACGTTCATCGCCTCGAGGTTGAGGCTGTGTTTGCGGTAGAGCGTGAACGCCTCCTCGTACAAGCCGTGCTCGATCATGATGCCGGCAATCTCCTGCACGTCGATGCCCTCGAGACGGTCGATGTAGCCCATGACGCGACCCTTGTCGGCGCGGATGGCCGTGAGCATGAGGAGCTTCTTGAGGTTGGCGTTGTCGGAGAAGGCCGACTGCTCGAGCACGATCTTCTCGAGGAGCTCGATGAGCTCCGACGGCAGGTCGGCCGAGAGGAACGCCTTGACCGTGACCGACACGTCCTCCGGGTCGGTCGACTCGGGCACGGCGGTCGCGACGACCTGGTCGACGAGCTGGCGCTTGTGGAGGTTGTCGCCGTCGAGGACCTGCTGCCACAGCTCGAGGCGGCGGCGCTTGACGAGGTACCGGGCCTGGTGCTTGTACATCGCGTTCTCGTTGGTGATGGCGATGAGCTCGTCGTCGCACATGCCCTTGGCGTAGGCGATGTAGGCGAGGTACGGGTCGCGCTTCTCGCAGTACTTGCCGACGACGAGCGGGTCGTACACGTTGTTCTCCTTGAGGAACGACTCGGGGTCATTGTTCGAGTCGATCTTGATCTTGGCGAGCGCGTTGTACAGGGCCGGGTCCTGCACGCCGCTCTGCACCTTGGCCTCAATCCAGGGCAGGATGAGCTTGAGGCGGTTGCGCTTCTCGACCTCCTCGACGAGCTCGTCGACGGGGACGGGGCCGGTCACGCTCGCGAGGAGCGACTTGATGGTGTTCTCGTCGCAGTCGACGTCGAGGAGGCCGCCGACGACCTGGGGCGTGCGCGCCGAGTTGACGCGCTGGACGTACACCTCGATAAAGTTGGTGAGGCCGTTCTGGTACAGGTACAGGACGAGGTCGTGCACAAAGTCGAAGCGGTCGCAGACGATGATGAGCGGGAGCTGGTCCTGGAGTTTGGCCTCCTTGAGGAAGTTCTTGACCTTCTCCGGGTTGTAGTAGTTCGACTCGCGCACGATGCGCTCGACCTCGCGGAGCTGGCCCGTGCGCGTCGCCGCCTGGATGTACTTGAAGTGCACCTCCGAGTCCTCGCTAAGGTTGACGATCGAGCCGAGGTAGTAGTAGAGACCTGTGTGCCCGCGGAGACGTCAGCTAGTTCAGACTGCCGATCAGAGCATCCGACGCACCCTCGGCGGTCTTGAACTTCTCAAACATCTCAATGAGGCGGACGGGGCCGACGAGGTCCGAGTACTTGGTCGCAGCCTGCACAACGACCTGGAGGTTCTGGCGGATGTTGACCTTGAGCATCTCGTTGAAGCACTCGAGCGTCTGCTCGACGGTGAGGCGGCCGAAGAACTCGACGAGGAACTGCGCAGGCAGGGCAAGCAGGGTCAGCGGCTGTAGACAACGCGGCAGGTAGATGCGCGAGACGCACGTCAGCGGGAAGCTGGTTGGCGTGGACGACGACGCGCTTGATGTCGTTGATGTCCTCGTAGTGCTCGAGCGCGCGCTGGAGGAGACCAGCCTTCTCGCAGAGGTTGGCGATGCGCGGGCGGTCGTAGTGCGAGAACATCTGGTTGCCGAGGATGGCGTCGGCGACCTGCGGCGCGTTGACGAGGTTCATCTCGAGGAGGCGCGTCTGGAGGTGCGCCTGCTCGGGCTTGTTGTCCTTGAGCGCGTCGAGGAGGAAGCTCGTCGCCTGCTGAATCATGTTCTGCGACATGAAGACGTCGACGACGCGCTCGACGTCGACGAGCGGGCCCATCTCGTCGTTGACGAGCTGCGACGCAAACTCGGCACCGTGTTCCGGGTTGAGGCGGGTGACGTGCTGCAGGAGTGCGGCGTAGTCCGGCGTGTAGTTGACGCGCTTGGCGTAGACGATGATCTTGGCAAACTGGCCGGTCTCGGCAAAGCATGCGACGACCTTGTTCGGGACATTCGCGCGGAGGTACACCGAGAGCGCGAGCGTCATATCGTGCGCGCGGACGATGTCACCGAGCTCCTCGCTGCACTCGATCTAGGGGGGGAAGAAGGGTCAGCGCGAATCTGCCGAGACAGACGGGAGATTCGCAGCGCACCTTGTCCTCCTTGAGCCACTTCTCGAGGAGCTGCTTGCGGCCCTGCACGAGGACGGGGCGCGCGAGCTCGAGCGACTCGTACTTGTTGAGCTTGCCGCGCTCGAGGAGGATGCCAAAGTACTGGAGGATGGGCGAGAGCTGGCCCTGCTGCGCCGGCACGTTCTTGAACATGTCGATCGTCTGGCTCGTGCGCAGGATCCCGCGCGGCGAGTTGGCTGCGACCTTGGCCGCACCGCCGTAGTCGCCAGACTGGAAGAGCTGCGAGAACTGGCGCTGGTAGAGGTCGTCGGCGCCGGGGAGGTTGCCGCGCGAGGCGAGGCGAATCGCGAGCTCGACGTTGTTGAGCGTCGAAAGAACGTAGGGGATCATAACGTCCTCGTCAACCGTGACCGAGAGCACTTGGCCCTTGCGGTTGATGCCGATGACGCCCGACGTCGCCCGGTGCTCACACGTCGTGAACATGGTCTCGCCCGAGATGCGGTTCATGTACAGGCACGTGCCCGTCTCGAGGTCGTACAGGTGGATGAAGCCGTACTTGGTGACGAGGTAGACGATGCCGTAGCGCTTCGAGACCTGCATGGCGACTGGGAAGTCGTTGGTCGCCTCGGGCGGGAAGAAGACATCGACGGCCTTCTTGGCGTAGGTGGGGAGGTGCGCCTGGTGGTCGATCTCGACGACGTGCAGCTTGGCGCCCGTCGCCGTTCGCACGGCGAACGCAAAGAGCTTCGTGTCGTCGCTCGCGCCCTCGAGGCGGAGCTCGGCAAAGGAAGCGGCATGACCCTCGATCGGCTGCGAAACGCCGCGCTCCTTCGAGTACAGCTGCATCGCGCCCTTGACCTTGAAGCCGGCCGGGTTGGTCGTGTTGCTCGAGATGCCAACAAGGACGAGCCACTTCTCGTCGGGCGTGACGCGGTAGTTGATGATCTGGTTGCCGGCGAGCGAGGCGTGGCGGTCAAAGACCTTGACGGGCGTGTCGGAAGTGGGTGTGTTGGGTGCCGAGGCGGGGGCGTAGCAAGTCCAGTGGTAGACGGCCGTCTCGGTGACAATGCCAATGGTGGTCGGCGAGATCCACTTCCAGAACGTCACGTCCTCGCCCATCAGGTGCGCGCTGACCTTTTGCTTGAGCTCGATGTTGAACACCTGGAGCTGGCGCTGGGCTGCAGGGGTTCGAGGATGTCAGCCGAGACTCGACATGAGGGCCGAGTGCGTGAGGACGGACCGCGGAGGGCGAGGACCTTGTCGTCCCAGTGCATGATGGCGCTCTCGGCCGAGATTGGGCGGCGCACGACATTGTTAGGGTCGTTTAGGTCGAGCACGACGACCTGCTTTGCGCCGTTGACCTCTTCGCGCACGCAGACGAACCGGTCCGACTCGAGCGTGAGGGTCGCGAAACCGATCGAGCCGGGCTGGATCCCGAGCGCCGTGAGCTGTGTGCGTGTCCCTCGGACAGTCAGCACTGGCCTGGGCTGCGTGCGAGAGGGCGGAGGGACGCGGTCGTCGCGTGTTCCGAGCGGGGGACGAGCGAGTGCGCACCTGGAGGAGCTCCTGGAAGGCGATGGGGCGGTCCACCATGGTTGCCTGGCTCAGTGTACGGGGTTCAAGCGGTCTTGGGGGCGCTCAGCGGCGAGGGAGGCGAGGGCCGAATCGAAGGTGACGGGGGAGGAGGGGAGGGGTGCTCGGCGAAGGCGGGAAAGCTGCCGGGCCAGTGCGTGAGCTCGTGCGCGCGGTTACTGGACTCGCGTGCACTCACGAGCACCGGGTGTCAGCGGAAAGCACGCGTGCGGCGAGAGCGCGACCGCCGTGTGCACCACACACCGTGTCTCGCCTCGACCCCGAATTTCCGTCGCTCTCTGCCAGGGTCGATAAGCTTCTGTGAAGTGTACGTAGAGATAGACGGGCGCTTCCATCGGCTTCGAAGCGGTTCGGAGTGCCAGTCTCGGGCCCGCCTTTCGCATTTCTTCGCAGGCTCTGTATATAACAGCGAGACGAGCTGCGAATGGTACCAGTGATACTCGCAAATACGGCACGAATTGCGGCAGACCTCCTACCGCAGAGGCCGCCAACGCGCCAACCTCTCTTTCGCTCCTCCGATCCCCCTCAGTACACTATCGGTACACCTGCCTTGGATGCCTGCTCGGTTCGGGGACCTCGTAGGTTGTCGACTCAATTTCCCAGACGTCCTCATTTGCCGACAAGCCGTTGCACGACGGACACAACCCTTCGCTCGATTGATACTGCAGCACAAACAATAGATTGTTCAGTGCTCGGATCAGTGCTGCAACTGGAGAGGAAGCATGTTCAAAGCGAAAGGGAACGCACGTTGATCCAGTGCTCCCTCCCGTCGGGGTTCTTGAGTTTCTTGGCTCTGTGCGTGCAGCGCCTCCCGTAGTCTCCCACCGCCTCGTAGACGAATGAGTGCAGCGGGCTGTTGACCCGCGTGCGGAGGAACTCGGTCAAGTCTGCGTTACTTGGGCCGCCGGGGACAGAGAGGTGGTCGCCGAACATCTCGAGCAAAGGCGGAAGCGCCGCAAAGAAGGGCTTGTAGAGTTCCGCGCTCACGTCTCCGCACGAAACCGGGTCGGTGCTCCACTCAGGACAGTCACTGCTGTGCAGTGGTTTGTGTAAAGACAGGTAGCGGAGGTGGACAAGCGAGGTGAGCGCACTCGTCAAAGGCTCGAGCAGGGTGGTAAAGTCCACCCGGGATGTGAAGGTGACGGACTCGAGGTGGGTGGACCGGGACACATGTGCAAGCGTAGGGGAGTAGTCCGTCAGAGTCAGATCGGAATTCAGGCGCTTCAGCGTGTCCGGCGAGAGGGCATCCAAGAACATGCTCGCGACGTCGGTCTGAGCCGAAAGGCTCGCGTTGGTAGAGGGGGCCGAGCTCAGAGTGAGGCCGAACGTGGACACGCAAAGGCTGGCCGAGGCAGCAACGCCGGAGATTCGTGAGGATGACGGTAAAGATAGAACCGCCGCGGAAGGGAGAATCGCCGCAACGTCGAGCGTGTCCAGGCGACGAAGCTGTACTAGAGCAGCGAGTACAGCGCCGGGCAGCCACTCTGACGTTGTAGTGTGAAAGATGTGGCTCGCCGTGCCCAGGCTGAGCGTCGTGAGTTCCGGAAGGGCTGCCAGCCCGCAAGACGGAAGGTTCTCAAGGAGGGTAGGGGTGGAGAGGCGGAGCGTTCGAAGCAAATTGCAGCGAGGGATCGATTGCTCCAGGAGCTCCAGCTCAGCGGCCGTCAATGAACCGGCCACCTTCTGCAGAGAGCTGACATGGCGAAGCAGGTGCGGGAAACGCAGGACGTTCTGGAGCTGCGCGACGTCCTTCTCACACCCTCAACCGACGCTGCTGAACAGCATGCACTGGCCAAACGGTCTCCACGCCCGGCACGTGAGCGACATGGCGCGCGCAAGCGCCTCTTCTGCGTGCGGCTCGCGCCAACTCCAAAAGCCATTCGCCCGGCAGGCCATGTCCACGATGCGCTGCAGTTGCTCGGGCGGACAGCGCTCCGCGGCCGAGGGCGTGATCCAGTCTCTGTCATTCTCCATAGCTGACCAGATGAGGTAATGATGGAGGGGAGAGCAGGAGAAGGGATGGCAGACAGAACGACGGTGACTTCGCGGCCATCGTCAAACGCGTCTTTCTCGGCCATGCTTTGCTCCACGCAGCGGCTTTTTCAGCGCAGACTTTGTGCTGCGTCTATGCGACTATGCAATGCAGCACCGGAGCACCCTGACCGGAAAATTTCGTCAAACTCCTCGGACGAAAGGTGCTGGTGTGGTAGTCACGACAGCAAGTTACGGGAGCATTTCCGACGTTAGGAATGATCTTCCGACGCAAAGCGCGCAGGAAAGTCAGCGAGCTGCACGAAGCGACAGGGGACAAGAGAAGCGAGCGCACCCATACTCTCTATCGCGCCTTCCGCCTGATCCTCGCCTATCAACCTGGCCTTGTACCTGAGCGCGAGCGCGTCCCAGAACTCCTTCCGCCCGAGCACCTCGCGTTCTCCCTCGTCCATCTCGGCGGGCGCCTCGCCGTCACCCTCGCCAACCCAGAGCGCGAGCTGCTTCTCGAGCACGTAGCTCGTCAAGCACGCGCTGACGACTGTCCCGCCGAGCGCGACGCCCGCGGCTTTCGCAAGCGGGACGAGCGCCTCGACGTCTGCGGGGCGGAACTCGGCGGTCCACGAGGGGAGGCGCCAGTCGAGGAGCGGGAACACGGGCGGGATCGGCGAGGGCGAGCTCGTGCCGTCGGCGGCGGCGCGTAGCGCAACGAGCCATGAGTGGATCGACGGGAGGGTCGTGGAAGAGATGGGGAGGCCGACTTCGCCCGTCACGTGCGAGAGGACGAGCGAGCCGAGAGAGGGCGGGCGATGCTGCAGGATGTGCCGCACTTGGGCGGCGGTTGGGTTCGACGTTGGGCCGAAAACGAGGAACTCGAGGTTCGGAAAGGAGGGGAGCGCGGCGGCGAGCTCGTCGGAGCAGACGGGCATGCTGAGACCGAGGAAGGTGACAGAGGCGAACCGGCTCCAGTCCGTCGGCTGTGGAGGGAGGTCGACCGGTGGCGGGATCCCGACGAGCCGCTGCAGCCGCAGTGATCGCAGATTCGATGTGTCGAGCGCAGCGAGCGCAGGCGCAATGTGACGCGAGGCGAACGAGTCGTACAGTCGCACGTCTCGCAGGTTGCGGAATGCGCGAAGGAGATTGACGATGCGCTGGTCGCACAGCGCGCCGCCCGTCGTGAGCTGCTCGATTTGCGAGATGGGCGCCATGTCCAATGGCGGGAACGAGAGTTCGGAGGCGGGAAAGAGGTCGACCTGGATTGCTGTGCTCGATGCCGGGTCATACGGGAGGACCATGACCTCGAGCTTGCGCAGTCGAGGGTAGTGGCCAAGGACAGCGAGGCGGTAAGTGATAAAGTCGAGCGAGTTGAGCTGCATGAGGAGGATGGACAGGCGGAGGGATTCGAGGTTGCGGCACACGGTCTCGGCGTTGTCGGACAGGACGAACGAGGCCGTGATCCAGTCAACAGCTTGTAGCTCGCGCATGGCAGGCAACAGCGCGAGCGTCTCGGCCAACAGCTCGTTGAGCGTGGGCCGTTCGAGCGCGAGGATGGCTTCGGTCGTCTCGCTGAGCCCAATGCAGAACGACCGAACGTAACCGCCTAGTCCTGGTGTTGCGCGTATCGTGGCGAGGAAAGCTCGCAATTGCTCAACAGAGACAATGTCGACCGTGGCGAGTCGGGCGGCGCGAGAATAGGGGAGGAGCCGATGCGAGAGAGGAAGTGGAGGGTCGGGGGCGAGGTACGAGAAGATGTCGGAGAGCACCTCGGGCGGGAGAAAGCTGAAGCGGTCCTCGCCGGGGTGTCGAGCTGCATCTGCGGCTCCCGAGCTGCGCAAGAACGGAGGTTCAGCTGAGCCGGCAGGGAGAGGGAGGGAGGTAATCGGCTGACCTGGTTCGGCTCTGCTTGGCTTCCGGTGCCACTCCAGCGTCTAGCATGCTCGTCTAGGGTCCTCAGCAGCGCCAGGCGAGCGAAGGTGGCCAGTCGTGCGGAGGTGGAGGAGAACGAGCCGAGGCGGTCCTCGGCTTAACCCTGTCTGTGCAGCGCCTTCGCGGGTGCGAGAGCAAGAGGCGCTTGTGTGTATAGCTTGGACCAGGGAGAGCCGACTCTGCTCGCCCGCCTGCCACGCTACGCTGCTCCGAGCGACTTCATCAGCTCGATGTCCGAATCCTGCTCGGAATGCTCCCTCGCGAATTGCTGGGCGCTCAGCACGCTCACAATGACCCCTATACTCCAGGTCGACCTGCACGGGGCATCCGACTTCGTCCCCCGGCTGCCTTTGCCGCTCTAGCTTTTTCCAAGCGGACCGACCTCTCCGCCCGTGTCCCTAACTCGCTTTCTACCCGCTGGGCTGAGCTCCGCAGTGCGCTCTCGTATCTCGACGATCGGCGCTCAACGCAGAAGTCGTGTCTCGACCGCCGCCGGCCCCACTCAAGGGTTGCGTCCATCCCTTGGTTGTGCTCGTGCGCAGAACGAGGATTACTGCGGGTTCCGCTCTCCACAAGTCGTAGAAGGAAAGAAATCAAGTACTGCAGTTACACGGCTTGTGGTCTTTATTCTGTATCTACTCTGCCCGCAAGCATCCATCCGTCAGAAGCGCGTCTTACTGCTGCTTCTTGAGCGCCTCGATGCGGGCCTTGGACTTCTCCACGATGTACGGCTCGTCAAAGGTCTCCTGCAACATCGAGTGTGGAGATCAGTGAGCACAACAGCGCGAGTGAAGGGAAAGCGGAAGGGAGGCAACGCACCTTCCACGACGCGCGCGATGTCAGCGCGTCGTGGTAGGCGCGGAACGGCTCAAACTCGGCGTCGGTCGTCAGCTTGTCGTTGACCTCGGCGGGGACCAGGCCTGTCGTTCGCGACACAAAGCAGAGTCAGTCTCGAAGGACTCGACGACCTTCTCAACACCCTTGCAGGCCAGCAAGCACGATCGACGCACCAGCCTTGGCTACCGAGAAGAGACGGCCGATGAAGGGCGCGACGGCGAGGTCGCCGATCGTGACTTGCTCTCCGAGGAGGAACGGGCCTGGATAGCGCGCGAGGAACTGCTGCCACTCGCTCACGCCCTTGAAGAGCGACGACGCCGCGTCGGCCTTGCCCTGGTAGAGGAGCTGGCCGAGGGGCGCGTTGACGATGTCTTGGAAGCTGAGCATGCGGGGACACAGTCAGCCGGCATGCAAGGTGGAAGGACATGCGCAAGCAACCACGTGAAGAAGAGTCGACGCACCGCTGGGCGTAGTAGCGTGCCTCGGCGCGCTTGACGGGGTCCTTCGGGCTCAGTCCCGACTCGGAGTAGAGGTCGGCGACGAGCTCGAGGAGGACGCCCGACTCGGGGATGTAGACCGTGTCCTGGTCGCCCTCGGCTCCGACGCGGATGACGGGGACCTTGGACGCCGGGTTGACCTTGGACGCGTACCAGTCGGGCTTGTTCTGCAGGTCGATCTCGACGTGCTCGACCTGGTTATTCTTGTACGCGCCTGCCCAAACCGACGTCGTCAAGTCCGGAGTTCGAGAGTGATCAGCTCGTGCTCTCGTGCGGGACGGGCGCTGAAAGTAGGGAAGCACGCACCGACCTCGCAGAGAGCAAGGGTGGCACGCTGGGCCCAGGGGCTGTAGGGGGAGGTCGCATCAATCAGCTTCGGCCGAGTGGGGCGGGTGCACGAGAGTGCAGAGACAGACCAGACGCGGGCAGAGTAGATGGTGAGGGGCTGGACCATGGTCGGAGAAGGTGCACGGAGCAAGCAGAGGGACGAACGAAGCAAAGGAGCGCAGCCGGAGTCGGCGCTGTCAGCTGCGACTTGCGTGCATCAGCACGAGATGGCGAATCGTCAGCAATCACGAGGGTGCTCGGCCGATGCCCGTATTCGTACACTCACACTTTTGTAGAAGTCTACATGCACACGCCAACTCACACAGAAGCGAGGGCGACAAGCGGCCATCGACTTGGGCGTTGTCGTCGCCGTCGCGGGCAGCCCTCGACCCGCCGTCACCTCGTCCACTCGACTCACCCGCTTGCCAAGCAGGGCCCGAGCAGCGCTTGCACTCGTCACAGTCAGCCCGCGCCCCGACACAGCTAGGCACAGTGGCTTCGCGCGGAGGCACGCCCGCGATGCAGCAGGGACCGGGGCAGGCGCAGGCGCAGGGACAGCCAGCGGGCAAGGGTGCGTTTGCTCGCTCGCTCTGCTTTGCTGGGCAGCACTGCGCAGCGCGTCGCCCCCTCTTTCGCCTGACTCCGTGTCGAAATCGAGGCCACTGACCCGACCTCGACGAGGCGAAGTCGCGGGCTCTCACAGGCTCGGGGCCGACTCGCGCACGATGGAGACAGAGCTGACGTAGCCTAGCACACCCCTTGTCCCATTGCAGGCAAGGCAGCAGCCGGGAGAGGAGCTTCATCAGAGTGCGTCGCCGCTCCTTGTCATCTGTCCCCTCCCTCGGAACGCTGACATTGCGCTCCCTCACACACAGCCCCGAGGGCGCCGCAGGCGGTCCTCCCGAGAATGCCAAGGCGACCAATGTCAACTCGCTCATGGACGCCGTCGGCGCGAGTGGTGTCGACCTGGGCGTGCGTTGCTGCCCTCGAAGCGCTTTGTGTCTCTTCCACGCTTACGTACCAAACGCTCTCGACAGGCCGAGGAGGAGTCGCTGCGAGCCACAAACGACCGCTTGCACGCGCAGGCCTTGGCGCAGGGCCAGGTGCAGAATCCGCAGGCGTACCAGGGCGTTGACCGGAACCGCAAGCAAGACTTTATCGACCCGGGCCTGCTCGCCGAATGCGTCAAGAAAGTCGGTGCGTCCTCGGCACGCACCTCGCATCGAGTGGCTTTCCCCAGGCTCATCTAGCCTTCCCGCAGCCGCTGCATTCCAGCTGAAAACCCTCGAGCCCGACACGATCCCCCTCATTGCGCTCGCGACTCGCCACCGCCTTATGTCGCTCGTCAACGCCGCCATCGAGGCGCGCGACCACCGCCAGCAGTCGTCGCACTTCCACGTCCCGCCCTTTGTCGCGCCGAGCGCGTCGGCCTCGCGCAAGCGACGACGGCGAGACGCGCTCGACCCCGATCTCGACGACGCGCTGAACGATCTCGACGAGGACGAGGACGAGGAGATGGACGACGGGACGGGCCTGGCGGGGGCGGGGGAAAAGGCGCCGGCGTGGGACACGCTCGTGTACGACGACCCGGAGCGGATCCTGACGGTGCTCGAGCGGGTCGACCGCGAGGAGGAGCGGCGCAAGCGGCGCGAGCGCATGCTGCGCGACCAGCGCGAGGAGGAGGAGCGCCAGCTCGCAGAGGCCATGGCCGCGAGCGAGGCGGCGCGCGTCGCGCTCGAGGCGCAGGAGGCCGCCGAGGCGCGCAAGGAGGCTGCCGAGGACGCCGCGGCCGAGGGTACGGGTAGCAAGAAGAAGAAGGCCGGCGGCGGCGCGGCGGCGGGCGACGCAAAGGGCAAGGGCAAGGCGAAGGACGCGGCCCCCGGCACGCCCGCGGGCAAGGGCGCCGAGCTTGGCAAAGACGGCAAGCCCAAGCGCGACCGCAAGAAGAAGAAGGGCGACGCGGCCGACGGCGCGGCGGGCGGCGCGAGCGGGACGAGCACGCCGCTGCCGGCGCTCAAGGGGTCGAAGAACATGAGCGAGGACATCAAGAAGCGCCTGACGGACCAGGCCGCGCTGCGCTCGCTTGGAGGGTCCAAGTTCTCGTGGCTCAACGCGGGCATCGGCAGTCCCTCGCCCGCGGGCGGCGGTGTTGGCGCGGCAGGCGGGCTGCCCAAGCCCAAGTTTGCGCCTGCATCGGCCCTCCCGCCTCCGAGCTTTACGCCCGCCGGCGCGAACGGCGCAGCAGGCGCCGCGTCGACCTCGACGTCGCTGCTGAACCCGGCCAACTCGGGCAACTCTGGCGCGCTCGGCGGCGCGACCGACTCGCCCGCGTCGGCCGCGGCGGCGGCGCTCACGACCTCGCGGCTCAACATCCCACCGCTGCACGACGCGCAGCGTACGCAGCTCGCGCACGACGCGTGGGAGAGCGGGCACCACGTCGTCGAGGTGCAGGACCTGCTCTTTGCGCTCGACCGCGAGCGCGGGATGGGCGTCGGGCGCGGGAGCGGGCGCAGCGCGGCGGTGCGCGGGCGGGCGGGGATCACGAGGGGAGCGTATAGGAATGTAGGGCAGCAGGGGCGGTAGGAAATGCAGTCGGTGCCAAGTCGCAACCTCCTTGCATCGTGTTTGTATTCGCGCAATAGAAGGAGTAATGCGAGCAAACGTATTCGATCCCCGCCTGTGCCTTATTGCTTGCACTTTCCTTCGACCACCGCGCAGACCCGCTCACAGGGTCCTGTAAGCTCTTTCTCGAGCACAGCAACATGGTGCGCATCTCTGTCGCATTCGCAGACCGCAGCCCGAGCTGATCGCGTCCCCTCCCCGCCTCATCTCCTTCGCGCGACGAAACAGTCTGGCTACGGCGGCGGCGGCTACGGCGGCGGCTACAACCAGGGCTACGGCGGTGGTGGAGGCTACGGCGGTGGAGGCAGCGGGTACAACCGCGGCTACGGCGGCGGACAGGGAGGCGGCGGAGGATACGGCAGGAAGCGAGGTCGCGGTGCGCTCTCTCCCTCTTCTCGTCTGAGGAGCGCTTCGAGCTGAGCACCAAGCTCTACAGACGACGACTACCAAGGCGGCGGCGGCGGCGGCGGAGGCAACTACCGCCGGCGACAGAACGAGCGCGGCGACTACCACTCTTCGCCGGGCGGCAGGCGCGGCGGGTACGGCGGAGGCGGACCGAGGGGCGGCGGAGACGGGTACTACGAGCGCCCGTCCGCGCCGAGCGTCGAGACGCTGAAGAACCGCTTCAAGGAGGGCTTCTGGCAGCTCGGAAACAACCCGGTGCGCATTCGTTTCCCGCGCTCGTGCAGATGCCTACGCCATCCGTGCGCTGCTTGTGGGGATGTTGACCTTGGAGCAACTGCAGAACTACGATGCGGCGATAGACATTCCCGCCATGGCGGGCGACGTGCAGTCGTGGTACTTCCGCGATGCGCCTACCGTCTTCCTCGCCTTCCGTGCTGCGTACGTGCCGCTTTGCAGTCGTCAAAGTCCTGAGCTTACTTAGCCATCACAGGGTCTCGGAACTCCCGCACAAGCTTCCCCTCTATGCCGCCATCATCGCCCAGCTCGCGCTCAAGAGCGTCGACCCTCCCGCCTCGAACCTCTCCTCGCGCATCTCTGGCTCAGAGTTCGGTACGCCGAGCCGTGCGCCGCTTGCCGACGGCCTGCCCGCCCGCCCGAGCGGTGCGGACTCGCTGCCCGACAAGCCCGCTACGGAGGACGATGCGGCGCCGAGTGTCGAGGCGAACGGCGATGAGCCCAAGGAGGGCGAACAGGAGAAGGGCGAGGACCCGAAGCCGGCAAAGGTCAACGTAGGCAAGGAGATCGTGCAGGACTTGACGAAGGCCTTCCAGGCGTTCCTCGACGAGCGCAAGTGGAAGAGCGTGCGGTACTGCGTGCGTGCCCTACTTCCTGTTTGTCGCGCGCCGGTGGCTGACTGTCCTTCTGCAGACCATCTTCTTCGCCCACCTCACCTCCCTTCCGCCTTCCGCACCCGTCGTGTCGACCTCCTCCCTGATCAACCTTCTCACCTCTTTCGTCGCTGTCCTCGACGAGCCCGGTCTCCGCGCTGCCCGCGGCGACGAGTGTGCGCGCATCATCGTCGAGGCGCTTCTCCGCCTGGATGCGAATGCACTGGCAGATGCAACGGTCGACACGCTTCGCGATGGCGTCCAGGGCTACCTGTCGTCGCGCCGTCTGGAGAAGGACTTGTTCGCTGGCCGCGAGCACCAGGCGCAGTGGAACGACGTGCGTACCTGCTGTGCACTGCCTTGGCGCTCAAGCTGACATCGCTGGCCCGCAGTCGCTCGAACAGCTCGTCACCGCACTCTCGTCCGCTGGCTCGTCCGACTCGGACAGCATCTTCCCAGTCACCGCTGTCCTCCCTTCGCCGTACCAGTCTCTCACCCTCGCGCCGTCTGACACGGACGATGACGCTGCCGCAGCCGCTGCAGGGGAGGAGCCCCTCACCCTCCCGCTCGTGCTCGTCCCGCCCGAGTCGGACGAGAACGACCTCACTATCGGCGCTGCCACCGGCATCGAGCATGCGATTCCGCTGCCGCCTATCAGCGCGGGCTTGCGCGGCGACGAGGGTGTCGGCTACGAGGGGACGCGGCTGCACCTGCGGCTGTTCGACGACGACGTGCGTTCTGCGCATTGTCCCGCACTACGCAGATTGCTGACTACCTCCTCATAGTCCGTCCCTGCGCCGTACGACCCGGCAGGCATCGTCGTTCGCTCGCTCATCAACGACCTCATCTCGCTCTACGAGACGAACCGCAAGGAGGCCGCGCAGCTCCTCCTCGAGCTACCGCGCTGGTTCCAGAAGGGCACCTTCCGCCCCGCAAAGGCGCCGCAGAAGCGCAGCGAGGAGGACGAGGAGATGCGGCAGGAGGAAGAGCTTGACGGGCCTGGGTGGTCGCTCGAGAACCTCGTCGTCGAGGTGCGCATGCTTCTCCGCACGCTCGCTCAGGCGCACGCTGATGCTTGAACGTCGCAGTCGATCATCTCGTCGGTACTCGCCCTCCCGGCGCCGTCTCTCACGCCGATGTACTACTATTCGCTCCTATGCGAGCTCTGCCGCATCTCGCCGTCGACCGTCGCTCCCAGTCTCGGCAAGTCGGTGCGCAAGCTGTACGCCGGGCTAGGGCGCGGCCGCGACGACACCGATGCCGACGGCGTGCCGTCGCTCGACGCTGAGGGGATCCGCCGGTTCGCCGACTGGTTCGCGGTGCACCTGTCCAACTACGGCTTCATGTGGGGCTGGGCCGACTGGGCGCCCGACATGGACGTGTCGGACAAGCACCCGAAGCGGGTCTTTGTCAAGCGCGTCATGGATCTCGAGATTCGCTTGAGCTACTTCGACCGCGTCAAGAACACCGTGCCGGCCTCGATGCTCGACGCGGGTGTCTTCCCCGACGACGCTCCGGGGCCTGAGTACGCCTATGAGAGCGAAGGTGCGTCATTGCCTAACTCGCGGACTAGTTCGTCGTGAGTTCATGCTGACTGCTTTCGTTCTGCAGACCACACGCACCACGCGGCGGCTTCGTCCTTCCTGCGCCTCATCCGCTCGAAGGCGCCCATCTCGGATGCAGAGGAGGAGCTCGCCTCGTTCCAGAAGGCGCTCGAGTCGGAGCACAACCTGACGCCCGATGCCGCCGAATCGCTCAAGCGCGACCTCGCCGTCCAGACGATCCTCAACGTCGGCAGCCGCTCCTTCTCGCACTTCCTCAATGCGCTCGAGCGGTATCTCACCCTCCTGCGCAACCTCACTGCGTCGTCTTCGGCGCGTCAGGAGCTCCTCACCTCGGTCGCGGCGTTCTGGCGCCGCCACTCGCAGTTCCACCTCATCGTCCTCGACAAGCTCCTCCAGTACCGCCTCGTGGACACGCGCGACGTCATCACCTGGGTCTTCGCCTCCACCACGCCGTCCGACGAGGGTGCTGCGAAGGCGACAAAGCCGTGGAGCGACCCGGACCTGTGGCAGATGCTCCAGATCACGCTTCGCACCGTCAGGGGTCGTGTCGATGCCGCCAGGATGCGTCTTCAGGGTCTCAAGCGCGAGGCCGAGATGCGCGGCGCCGAGACGGGCCGCGCAGACAAGGAGGGCGTCGATGCTGAGGGCGGTGCGTGCTTGCCCTCCTACACCTGGGGCGCACTGTGGCTGACTCTTCCTCGCGTCTCTCGCAGATGTTCCCGTCCGCGATGCACACGAGTCGCTCGACAACCCCGAGATCTCGTCCGCCGCGACGTACCTCTCCGAGGCGGAGGACGACCAGATCTCGACGCTCGTCGACGTCGTCGCGCAGTTCGCCCAGCTCTTGCCCGAGTCGGCGAGCGAGGACGAGTGGGAGAACTGGTGGGTCGAGGGGTGGGTGCGCGAGTTCTGCCGCTCGGTATGTCGTTGTCCTGCTTCCCTTCCGCCCGTGAGCGTGCTAACGGTTGCTCTCCCGCTTGCTTGCAGTACCTCACGCCGCAGACCTTCTCGTCTGCCGCTTTCGTCGAGGGCGTGGACAAGCTCGACCTCGCTACGCGTTTGCCAGCGGTCAAGACTATCGTCGACGCGGCGCGGATCTGGCACGACTTTGCGTAGTGGGCGGAGGCGAGACGAACGTATCCTGTAGCTGGTTGGAGCTGAAAATGTAGTCCATGCGCCGTTCGCTCTCTCGAGGAACTCTGCGAAGAGCGGTGTATGGCAAGGTCTCGCTCGCTCGTTCGTCACGTCTACCCTCCTCCGCTGCGGAGCCGCTCATGCCCCTGCGCGCCCAACGCCGCCAGCGCCGCGCGCTTCTCGCCCATGCCGACAAACGCCTCGTACACGGCCCAGCCGATCCCGGCGCTCCCGGCCTTGCGGAACACGCGCAGCGCGCCGCCCTCCCAGAAGCCGCGCAAGCCGTTGGTGCGGTACACGAGTTTGACGGACGACCAGAGCGAGGTGTACTGCTGCGGAGCAAGCTGGCGGCGCGTCTTGAGCAGGTCGAAGGGCGTCGTGATGAGTGTCGAGGCGAGAGAGGCGGTTGCGCCTGGCGCGAAAGAGGAGTCAGTGAGGGAGGCGAATTTGGGGAACAGGTGATGGGCACACCTGCCACGCCACCTCCTACTGCACCCTTCCCGCCGTCACCGGCTACGCCGAGAAGCCTGCGCCCACGCTCGTAGAAGACGATGAACAGCCCTGCGCCTGGTGCGTCCCGTAGCGCGGTCGGAACGGCGCCGCGCCACAAGGAGCGGAGACCTCCTGTCGTGTATAATGTGCGAAGGGAGGATAGTGTCGAGGTGGACTGGCGGGAGGCGGAAGAGGAGGACGAGGGCAAGGAGAGGGAAGACTGCGAGCGGATTGCGGGTCAACGAGCGATTTCGTGGTTGCGATCAGGCAGACGCACCTCAGACAGGGTCTTGAGGAGAGTGAAGGGTGTCAAGAGAAAGCCGACGGCTGTTCGTGCCGTGCTGCCGACGATCAGGTCGCCTGCCGGCGTGAGCTTCGCTTTCGCTCCGGGCGGCGGTATGGGCGAGCCCTTCTGACGGAAGACAGTCGTCTTGCCCATAATAGTGCGCAACCGGGAGAGAGAGAGGAAGTAGAGGGAGACGCCAGGGACGTTGCTGCATGAGCTGCGAGGTCAGCGAGAGACCGGGAGAGCTGAAGCGAGAGAGTGCGCACCGGTACAGCGTAGGCACAGTACCACGCCACAAGCCTCGCACGCCGTCCTGCCGAACCACATCCTTGGCTGTCGTCCAGATCCTGGCGCGTGTCCGCTTGCCTTGCGCACCGGAAGCTCCGTCTACTGCAGATCCGGAGATGCGCGACGTCGATGCGACCGGTTGCGAGGGTTCCTGCTGGACTCGCGTCTTGATAACTGTGGTCTCACGAGTCGTCAGCAGCGGCTCAGGAGCCCCAGGAGAGCGAGACAGAGACTTGCGATCGAGCGGTTGGAGCATGAAGACGCTGGCCGCGCCCGACACGGCTCCGCTGGCGAGATGCCAGGTCGCAGGGAGTTGTGCCTTGGCTGGTGCAGCCTCGGATGAGACGGGCGGGTCCAAAGCTGTTGTTGCCGTTGTTGCCGCCATTGCCTCGGCGGCGATGATGGAGTCGGACGGCAAGCGGCAAGAAGAGCTCCTTGCGGGTGGCTGAGGATGCAAGATCTGTACTTGTAGCCCGGGAGAGCTCTGGGTACACTGCAGCCAGCCCAGGACGCAGTGCGAAGGCGGAGAGCGCGAGGACGAGTTCCTTCGGCTTGCAACGGATCCTCGAGATCGTGGTCAGCCCCTGACTCTGCCGCTCTCTCGATGGGCCCGAGACGCTCACGTGCTCTTGGGAACGATCGCTGCCGCAGGATCTTTGCAAAGCGGGCAGTACCTCACTCTGCTTGTCTGTGCGACACCTCGGCCATCGCTTCCGTCGAGCAGTTCTCTCGTGCTTCCTCTCTTGCTTGCCGTTCGTGCGACAAAAGCAGTTCATGCCGCATGCTTCCGTCGCCGAGGTAGAGACATCTGCGGCTCGCGTAACACTGTGGGCCCGCCATCATCGCTTGCGACTTGTCGGACTCATCTAGGGACAGCGACGCTTTTGCGGCCCAATGCTGCGCAAAGCGGCATGTTGTCAGGACTCTCTTGTCGTTGAGCGGGCGGTAGCGAACGAAGGGGAGCTACAAACTGGGCAGTTTGCTCGTGCGGAAGCAAGCCGGTGGCACATCCCCTGCCGGACACACCCTGGCATTCAGCAAAGGCCATTGCGACTTGAATGTCGATGTCTCGATTCGGTCTTTTGAAGAAGGGGTCTTGTGGTGGGACAGTCCTTGTACAGCTGCCGAAGCGCCGCGCCACCTTTGGTCGTCCGCCTTCATGCTTTTCAGGGCGTGGCTACAGCGCTTCCTGATATGTTCAACAAGTATCAGACTCCGGACTCCTACGGTGCTGCGAGGATCGTCGCCCACCTTTCGAAAGTCCAGACAAGCATCAATGCAACCGCTTGCAACCCAAGCAGGCGCGGAAAGGCGGCTCGGCTCGTGCTCCGCTTGTACTTCTGCGAGATCTGCGTACTTCCTGTAGAAGCACTCGGAACAAGCCTGGCTGTGAGCAATGCGCTAAGATATGCGTGTAGCGTGCAAAGACGCAAAGAGCAATGCCGGGTGTCCACACTAGCTCACAGCAAAGTGCGGAAGAGACGGCGACACGTACAACATTCCAGTGTAGCTTATAGCAGAAGGACGTCTGGCAGACCAGACAGCTGCTCGTCAACGAGAGAAGAGGAAGGTTCCGCTCGCAGACGACGCTGCCGGTCGAAAAGCTGACAAGTCTTCCCGGCGTAACAAAAGTGGCTCAGTACAGTCTCGGACCCTCATGCGTCGCCGTCACTGTTCTGGTCATCTTGATCGTTCCGGATGCAGAGTGCATTGGCTGGTTCCGCCCCTTCCTGCTGCTGCCGGCACCGTTCGTCCGACTGGCCCCGCTCGCTGACCGTATTATACGTCTTTGCAAAGCTGTTGTCCGAGACTGCATAGTGCGCAAAATCGGGCGGCATGAGGTGCCGCATCGCCTGCTTGACGTGCAACGTGAGCGGGAACGCCTCGAGCCCCGCGTCGGGCGAATCGAGCGCGTCCAAGCACACGTGCGGGCAGACAGTAGATAGCGAGAACGTCGATCACTCCGAGAGAACGACGAAGAACGATGCAAGTTGCAGTGTGCGAAAGCCAAGAATGGTGAGTCCCTTCACAGCGTTCTCCTTCCCTGCCGGAAGGACATGCTCCGGCGTACCCGCCGCCCTCATGCGAGGGCGCGGAGGAGCGTCCCTCTACTGGAACATCTTGCCGAACGCGGCGCGTGCGCGCTTCTTGCGGTCCTCGACGCGCTGCTTCGCCGCAGCCAACCTGTCCAGCACAACCATCCGCATCAGCAAGGCCGCGCGCAGTGCACGGAAGCAGCCGAGGTGGCCGGGAAGTGAGGCAACGCACTCCTTCTTGATGGCGGCGTCTTCCGGCTGGAACGTCGCCGCCTGCTCGAGGTCGTCGATCGCCTCCTTCTCCTCCTTGAGCGCGACGCGGAGCATCGCCCGGCGGTACAGCGCCTTTGCCTTGTCGGCGTCGGCGAGGCGCTTGGCCATGGGCACCTCGGCGGGGTCGCCGTCGAGGCGGAGCGCGCGCGACGCCTGCTTGACGCCGAGCTGCGCCGCCGCGGCGCCGCCTTGCTTGAGCGACGCGAGCGCGCTGTTGAGCAGGAGAGAGAGGCGCAGCGAGGCGTACGAGGCTTCGAGCGCGAGGTCGCGCTCGGGGAGGTCGAGGTGGCGGTCGAGGTCTGACACCGGCGCGGCGGGGCGCGGTGAGCGGGCGGAACCTTGTGCGAAGCCGAGGAGGAGTGGGACGTACATCGCAGCGCCTTGACGTATTTCTTGTTCGCCTGCTCAAAGTTGCCCTTCTTGAACAGCGCAGTCCCGCGCTCCTTGATCTCGTTCGCAACACTGTAGGCGACCTTGGGCTGCACAACGCCACCAGGGCCGAATACGGTCTGTCAGCATGCTCATGCATCGACTCGCGAGATCGGGACGCGAGCACGACGCACGTCGTTGACATCGGCCTCGTCGTCGCTCGGATAGTCCTCGTGTCCGTCGGCAAACTCGTCGCTCACGACGCCGTCGTCGCCCTCGGGCAGCTCGCCACAGTCGCGGATGACAATCTCCTCGGTCGGCGAATCGCCCTGGACGGGCGACTCTTCGATGAGGCGCACGACGGAGCGGCCGTGCAGGACGCGGCCGCTGCACGGGGACAGCATTCGTAAGTCAGCGCGGTGCACCGTGTGTACAGGCTGGCACAGGAGACAGTCCCACGCACAAGACCTGCATGTGGCAGAGTCAGCTCGAGATTGGCAGGTGGCGCAGAGGAGGAAGGGACGCACGACATGCTTGTTGTCGAGGTGCGGCGTCGGCACGGTCGTGATGAAGAACTGCGAGCCGTTGGTGCCCGGGCCGGCGTTGGCCATCGAGAGAAGGAACGGCTTGTCGTGCTTGAGGTCGAAGCTGCGCGTGCCGACTAGAGGGTGAGCGTCTGTCAAGCGGACGAGAGGCGGAGCAGGCGGCGCACTTCTCGTCCTCGAACTTCTCGCCGTAGATCGACTTGCCACCCGTGCCGTTGCCAGCGGTGAAGTCACCGCCTGCGGATGTCGGCGCGAGAGGGAGGACGAGCAAAGAACGGAAGGACGGGTACCAGGAGGCAACGCAGGGTCAGTGACAGCGCGGGACTTGACGAACCAGGCGCGAAGTGGGCGCACCCTGAATCATGAACTTGCGAATGACACTGCAGGGAAGCAGGGAAGTGAGTCAGCTTGTTCTCTACATCGACACGCAGGACGACTAGGCCGCGAGCCGCAGAAGTCGAGCAATAAGGCGCAGTTCAGGGCAAGTCGCAGCGAGGCTCACCGGTGGAACTTGCATCCCTTGTAACCGAAACCCTTCTCACCGGTTGCGAGTGCGCGGAAGTTCTCTGCCTGGGGTACGTGGAACGCGAGAGAAGGTGGGGCAGAGGTGAGCGGAAGCGGTGCGGACGAGGTGACGGGAGGTCGCGCACGCACAGTCTTTGGGGTGACGTCGGCGTAGAGCTCGACGACGATGCGGCCAGCGTCGTGGCCCTGGATGGCAATGTCGAGGAAGACGCGCGGGTTGAACATGTCGGGCGAAGGAGAGAAGCGTCGAGATGAAGAGGCACAGCGGTGCAGCGAGGGGTCGGTGGTGCGATCGGGCAGCGAGAGTGCAGTCAGGCGAGGTTGGAGCAGCTCTTGCGCGGGTCTGACAGGCTCTGGGCGAGAGGCGACGAGGAATGACGGAGACGGCGAGCGCACAGGAAGCGAGCGAGAGGAGGTTGCCTTGACCTGCTCCCACCGCACCCAGGATGCTCTCCAGCGACGAGCGGGCAGAGCTCCTCACAGAGCTCGGCATCGGCGCAGCCCCGACCCCCGCCCAGATCCGCTCAGAGCTCGACGACACCTGGCTCCTCCCGAGCAGGCATGGCCGCAACGAACTCGCTGCCGCAGAGTGGGCAATGTGCGCACCCGAGACACCCTCGCACGAGCCACAGCGCTCACCCCCGCTCACCGCACACACACAGGCACTGGCACCGCCCGACCGACCTGCGCTCCCTCCTGCACCTCGAACGCACCCTCCCGACCACCCAGCTCGAGTTCGTTTCGACCGGGCTCAGCGGCGACATCTCGGGCTACCGCGAGACGACCACCACCGCCGCCGCCGCCCGCACCGCAACCAACAGCACCGCCCTCGACCGCAAGCCCGCAGACTACGTCGGGTCCTTCGTCCGCGGAAAGAGCTCGTACTTTCCCTTCAAGCCCGGCGGACTCGCAGACGTCGTTCTCGACGACGACGAGGGCGCAGAAGGAGCCGCGGCCCTCGAGCAGGGCCTTGAAAAGGCGTTCGAAAAGGGCTACGGCGCGTTCCGTTCCGCTACTCTCGTGCGAACCTGCCCGCTGATCGAACTACACCTGTAGGCGGCATCCGCACCATCCCTCCCGGCTTCACGCGCGGCCTCGACTTTGGCCCCGTCGCCGACGACCCGACGAGCAGCGCCCTGCTCGAGGAGGAGGAAGAGGTCGAGATCAAGCCCATCTACCGCCCCATGCTCGAGCTCTCGAACGAGGGGCGGGCAAGAGCCGTGACGGTGCGCCTCGTACGCAGACCCAGATGATTCTTTGCTGACCCTGTATCTGCAGAATGGCCGGCAGGCAGATGTCGCACCCGCGCTCGACTCGGCCATCGAGGAGCTCTTGCCCACCAGGGTTCGTCGCGCTGTTGCATGATGCTCCTGTGCATACTCACAAGTCTTCGTGCACAGCGCCTCGTCAAGGCCCCGGCCGCCGCGTCGACGCGCCGACGGCCAGTCGTCGCCAAGCGGGACTGGGCGCACGTCGTCGACGTCAACCGTGAGATTGTCAACTTCCGCGAGCTCGTGCCCGAGATGGCTCGCGAGGTGCGCTCACAGCTTCTTCCTGTACCGAAGCCAGTCTCATCCCGTCCGTCGCGCAGTACCCGTTCGAGCTCGACACGTTCCAGAAGGAAGCGATCTACCACATGGAGATCGGCGAGTCGGTCTTTGTCGCGGCGCACACCTCGGCGGGCAAGACGGTCGTCGCCGAGTACGCGATCGCGCTCGCGCAGAAGCACATGACGCGCGCCATCTACACGTCGCCGATCAAGGCGCTCTCGAACCAAAAGTTCCGCGATTTCCAGCGCACGTTCGACCCGAGCGAGGTCGGAATCCTCACGGGCGACGTGCAGCTCAACCCCGAGGCGAGCTGCTTGATCATGACGACCGAGATTCTCCGGAGCATGCTGTACAAGGTCCGTCTGCCTCTTCGCCTTCCGCTGTCCGCAAGTCCTCATACTTCCGCTCTCGCAGGGCGCCGACCTCATCCGAGACGTCGAGTGGGTCATCTTCGACGAGGTGCACTATGTCAACGACCTCGAGGTGCGCACCATTCTTCGCTCGACCTTCTCAATGGCAGCTTACTTAGGCAAACGTGCAGCGCGGTGTCGTCTGGGAGGAGGTCATCATCATGCTTCCCGACCATGTCGGCATCATCCTACTCTCGGCAACAGTGCCGAACACCAAGGAGTTTGCCGACTGGGTTGGGTGCGTCCGCCGCGCAGTCCGCTTCCCATTTCTTTGATTGACACGGCGTTGTCTGCACGCCCAGGCGGACAAAGAAGAAGGACATCTACGTCATCTCGACGCCGAAACGCCCCGTCCCGCTCGAGCACTTTCTGTACTCGGGCAAAGAGCTGCACAAGATTGTCGACGCGAAGGGGCAGTTCCTCGGGTCCGGGTGCGCTCCATCGTCCGCTCTCAGCCTCGAATGCAGCGCTGACCCACTGTTACGATCACAGTCACAAGGAGGCGAACGAGGCGATCCGGCGCAAGCAGGACAAGGAGCGCGAAGCCGCCGGTCTCGGGCCTCCCGCGCGCGGCGGTGCGGCAGCGGGCGGGCGAGGCGGTGCGCGCGGCGGTGGCGGGGCGGGGACGAACCGCGGTGGCGGTGCGGCGGCGCGGCAGGTTGCCGCGCGCGGGGCGATGGCCGCGCAGCGCAAGGCCGGGTCGGGCCCGCTGAACCGGCTCAACCACCAGAGCCGCGACGCCAACCTGTGGATCCACCTCGTCGGCCTCCTGCGCAAGAAGGAGCTCCTCCCCGTCGTCGCGTTCGTGTTTAGCAAGAAGCGCTGCGAGGAGTATGCCGCGAGCATGCCCAACACCGACTTGTGCACGGCGGCGGAAAAGAGCGAGGTGCACATCACGATCGAGCGCAGCTTGACCCGCCTCAAGGGTGCGTCTCGTGACGGTCCTCTTCCTCCACCGAGACGGTGCTGACGACAGTCCGGGACAGGCTCGGATAAGGACCTCCCGCAGATCAAGAACATGCGGTCGCTTCTCTCGCGCGGCATTGGCATGCACCACGGTGGCTTGCTTCCCATCGTCAAGGAGGTGAGGCCTGCGCGGTAGTCATACCGGTTGAGTGCATGCTGATTGGTGGATGCACGGCAGATGGTAGAGCTGCTCTTCGCGCGCGGGCTCGTCAAGGTGCTCTTCGCAACCGAGACATTCGCCATGGTCCGTACTCTTCATCACTTCAGCCGTCGCGCGTAAGCTGACCGCGTGCTTTGCACAGGGCGTCAACATGCCCGCCAAGTGTGTCGTCTTTTCCGGGATCCGCAAGCACGATGGGCGCAACTTCCGCGACCTGCTCCCGGGCGAGTAGTGCGTTCGCTCCTTCAACTTTTCTCGCGCCCGTGTCCTGACGTGCGCCGGTGCAGCACGCAAATGTCGGGTCGCGCTGGTCGCCGTGGACTCGACAAGACGGGCGTGGTCATCATCAACGCCGACTCGGACGTGCCCGATGTGCGTGCCGCTTCCGTCCGCTCCGTTCAACAACGAGACTAACGTTGGGTGCACGCAGACCAACACGCTCTCGCACATGATCCTCGGCCCGCCGACCAAGCTGCAATCGCAATTCCGCCTGACCTACTCGATGATCCTCAACCTGCTGCGTGTCGAGGCGCTCCGCGTCGAGGAGATGATCAAGCGCAGTTTCTCGGAGAACGCGGCGCAGCGCTTGCTGCCGGAGCACCAGAAGAAGGTGGCCGAGGTGCGACGCGCCGTTGACACCCCATCTGCTGCACGCTGACGGTGCTGTTCGGACAGGGCGAAAGCGAGCTGAAGGAGCTCAAGCGACTTCCGCCTGGCCAAAAGACCGACGACCTCAAGCGCTTCTACGACCTCTCGCAGCGCATCGTCGAGCTCAACACGGCCGTGCTCGAGGGCGTCCTTGCGCACCCCTCTTCGGGCCGCACCCTCAGCGCGGGGAGGGTCGTCATTCTCTCCGACGGGGTAAGCCCGCTCTCGCGAACATGCAGCTGTAGTCCCTCCCTGACACGAGCGTCCCCGGCAGCACTTCCGCGACAATCCGGCTGTCGTCCTCAAAGCTGCTCCGCCTGCGGTGCTCCCCTCTGGCGTGATCGACTCGACGAGGCAGTTCTTCGTCCTCGGCTTCGTTCCGCCCGAAATCCGCGCTGGCGCAGATGGTGGGTCCTCGCAGCTCGCCTCCGCCCCGCGCAGAGAAGCTGAGCATGCGTAACCCCCGCAGATGTTTCGGTCGATGCTGTTCCTCCTCGCTGGCCTCCTCGCCCTTCCCCTCCTTCCAGCCCGTCTGATCTCACCTACGAGCTCGCCATCGTCCCGCTCCCCTCCATCTCTCTCGTCACCACCTACACGCTCAAAGTGGACGCCGATGCCATCGCGGACCGGCACCGCCGCTCCGCCATGGAAGGCGCCCTGGCAGATTTTGTCGAGCTGTGCGCTTCGCCGGGCACGCAGCTCGACCGCGAAGCCGACTGGAGCAAGGTTCGCGGGCTCGAGTTCCGCGAGGTGCTGCAGAAGCGGGACGAGCTCGTCGAGGAGCTGGCGTTTCTCGCGGTCGAGGAAAACGACCTCGGCGAGATGGTGCGTCTCCGTGCGATGATTGAGCCCTGGAGCTTCTGTTCGTGCTGACGTCGCGTCGCTCAGTACTCGATTCTGCACTCGGAGCGAGTGCTCGAAGACAAGATCGCCAAGTGCGTTCTCCGTTCCTCGCACGCCTCCGCTGCCCCGTCTACGGAGTGCTGCGCGCTGATGCTAATTATCCCGTGCGCAGTCTCCGCCTCGCCATCAGCGATCAGAACCTCGAGCTCCTGCCCGACTACGAGGCGCGCATCTCGGTGCTCAAGGAGCTCCAGTTCATCGACGAGAATTCGACCGTTCAGCTCAAGGGCCGCGTCGCGTGCGAGGTGCGTCCTCTAGTTTCTACAAGCATGGCACGACGCTCGTCTGACGCGAGAGCATCCTGTCCAGATCAACTCGGCCAACGAGCTCGTCTTGACGGAACTCATCCTCGACAACGTCTTTGCCGACTTTGAGCCCGAGGAGATGGTCGCGCTTCTGTCCGGCTTCATCTTCCAGGAGAAGACCGAGACCGAGCCTCTCTTGACGCCGAGGCTTGAGGAGGTACGTCCGCGACCGGCGCGGGAGTCTCGCACGCTCCAGAGCTAACATCATGGTGGCTTCGCGTTCGCAGGGCAAGGAGATCATTCTGGCGACCTATGACCGCGTTACGGCGGTGCAGGAGCGCAATCGCGCCAACTTTGCCGACGAAGGGTTCAACGGGACGGGCGAGCTCAAGTTCGGTCTCATGGAGGTCGTGTACGAGTGGGCCAAGGGCATGGTGCGCTTTTCTTCGAGTGCATGAGCTGCTCAGACCCTTGTTCATCTCCCGTCCCGCGCGCAGTCCTTCCAGCAGATCACGCAGCTCACCGATGTCCAGGAAGGCACCATCGTGCGTGCCATCACCCGCCTCGACGAGACGTGCCGCGAAGTGCGCGACGCCGCGCGCGTCGTCGGCAACGCCGAGCTGTTCCAGAAGGCCGTCAAGGCGCAGGAGCTCCTGCGCCGAGGGATCGTCTTTGCCGCAAGTCTGTATTTCACGAGCAGCGGCCCGGGGGCGTGATAGAAACTAGACGTCCAAGACCAGCGTCACAGTCGCGTCGGGCCACGCCATGCAAGTTGCCGCATGAGTTGAGCCACGCGAGTGTCGAAAGCTGCAGGAGGCGAGGTCGCGGTGCGGGCGGTAGGAGGACGATCCGGCTGCGACTCAGGGGAGGCTGTCCAGAGGAAGGGCTCGCCGCGACTTGGCCTCGTCGACGCTCCGTCCACCGCGCACGCAGCGTCTCGACCCGCCCAAGATGTCGCTCGAGGCCACCATGCTCGTGCTCGACAACTCGGCACAGTCGCTCAACGGCGACTTTCCCCGTGCGTCGCCTCTGCGCCCTCTTCGCGGCCCCCCATCGCCGTCATCCGGCTCACTCGCTCCCGCTTGCTCCGCGCAGCGAACCGCTTGCAGGCTCAGGCAGACGCCGTGTTCACCATCATGGGCGCAAAGTGCCGCGCGCATCCGGAGAACGAGGTTGGCCTCATGGTCATGGCCGGCAAGGGGTGCGTCTCGCGAACGGCCCTCTGCTCGCTTCTTGCGCGCCCCTGCTGCGCGTGCAGTGTGAACAGTAGCTTGTGTGGCTCGCGCGCGAGCCGCATGGCCACGCTCAGGTTCCGACATGCTTGAGCGCGCCCGACTCGCTCGCAGCGATGACGAGGCCTCGATAGCGTCGGGCAATGAGGCTGGAGGTGTTCGGCGGGGTGCTAGCGATCACTCTTGCAGCGAAATCACTTAGGCAAGACGGACAGGAAAGGCGGACGTGCTGACACGATTGTTCCCGCTCTCCCCCCTCGCTCGCATCTGCCACAGCCCCGAAGTGCTCGTCACGCTCACCCAGGACGAGGGCAAGCTCGTCGCTGCGTTGCACGATGTCAAGTCGGCGGGCGAGGTAGACCTCATGACCGGCATCCAGGTGGCTCAGGTGCGGCGCCGCATCTACTCTGCGTCGTCTCGTTATTGCGACTCCATGGTCATGTGCTGACGCGCGCCCCGTTCGCATGCGCAGCTCGCACTGAAGCACCGACAGAACAAGAATCAGCGACAGCGGATCATCGTGTTTGCAGGGAGCCCGATTAAGGAGAGTCAGGCTTCGCTTGTCAAGGTGCGTTCTGCAGTCCTCGCGGTGCTCTGAAGTTGCGGCTTCGTGGCTATGCGATGGATCGTCGACTCCACTTCCACCACAGCTCGGCAAGAAGCTCAAGAAGAACAACGTCGCGCTCGACATCATCTCGTTCGGCACGCCCGATGTCGACCTCTCGATCCCCTCTCTCCCGTCTGCCTCCTCTTCCACCTCTTCCTCCACCCCCGCCGCCCCTGAAACGAACGACGCCAAGCTCTCAGCCCTCGTCGACGCGACGTCGTCGTCGGACAACTCGCACTTCCTCGCCGTCGAGCCCGGCCCGCATCTCCTCAGCGAGCGCATCGCCCAGAGCCCGATCCTGCGGCCCGAGGGTGGTGACGACGACATGGGTGGGGGCGGCGCTGGCGGCGCGGGAGGCGCGGCGGACGAGTTTGGCGTCGACCCCAACCTGGACCCCGAGCTGGCGATGGTGCGTCCGAGTCATTGCGGGCTGTCGAGCCGTTTGAGCCATCGCAGACTGATACTGTGTCGCACAGGCCCTGCGCATGTCGCTCGAGGAGGAGCGCGCGCGCCAGAACGCAGCCGCCGCGTCGTCGTCGACGTCGGCCGCGGCGGCGCTCGAGCCCGTGCCCGAGGGCGTCAACACGCAGATCACGGACCCGACGCCCGCGACCGAGCCGCAGGGCGCCGAGTTGAGCGCGGCCAAGCTGCCGACGTCGAGCGAGGCGATGCTCCAGGGCCCGCCGGAGAACGCGCCGGCTGCGGGCGAGGTCGAGATGGGCGCGGCGGGGCAGGCGGAGGGTGACGAGGACGAGGACGAGGACTTGAAGCGCGCGCTGGCAATGAGCCAGGGCGCCGAGGAGGGCGATGTCGAGATGGGAGGTGCGGGCGGGCTGGACGAGACGGTCGACGAGGACGAGGACGACGACATTGCACGGGCCAGTGCGTCTCCTCTCGATTCTTCTGCTTTCCCATCTCCAGGCCAGGGAGCCCTTGCTGACTCTCGCGGGTTCCGTGTGCAGTTGCGCTGTCGATGCAGGACCAGGGGGACGACGACAAGAAGGAGTAGTTGCTGTGCCCGCACCCCTGTAAAGATTCGCTGTGCCTCGATTGCTGCACGTCGGTGTTGTCCGAGGGTGTGAGCAAGCGCGCGAGATGGCCGAGTGAGGAGCGGGAGGGCCGCCGTCGCCGACGTCGGGGCTGGCCTCCGCCCGAGATCGCCTCGCTGGCTGAGTGCGCCTCGTCCGGCCGACTTCTTTCTCCTCTTTCCCCGTCGCCGCCTCGCCCTCTGCTTCTCTGCCCGGTAGCTCCAAGTCTCAGCAAGCCTTCGCCATGCCTTCCAACCTCGACGCCCACATCGTGCGTCCCCTTTGCGGCGCACCCTCGGCCAAAGTTGCCGCTGACCTCGTTACGTCGTTGCTCTCCGCGCCGTCGCACCACCGCCGTCTCTCGTCCCGCTCGCGTTCCCGGCCGAGCAGAAGCGTGGCCACATCACCACGTTCTCGATCCTTGCCGTCTCGTCGCTCATCACCTGGTGTATCGCCGCCTACCTCGTCGGAGACTGCAAGTCGGCGCACCTTTCCCCTTTCGGGGCGCCCGCGTCTCACCTCCCTCTGCCGCTCGCTGACGCCGAACCTCCCTACATTGCAGTCAACGACGGTGGCTATCCGAGTGGCGCTATCCGGTGCGTCGCCGTTCCCGCCTGCAGTGCGAGAGGCTGGCAAGTCCGAAGCCGAGGCTAACGTCTTTCGCCTCGCTCCCTCCTTCCCTCGTCCCTCTTTTTCTGCACTGCACCGCTCCTGTCCATACTACGGACTCGACAAACAACAGCGACCGGACGCGCTTCCTCCTCTTCACCGGCCTGTGGACCTTTGTCTTCACCTTCGTCTACATCTTCGGCTTCCTCAAGGCCAGCACCTCGTTCCTCTTCTCGATCGCTAGCCACGCCGTCTGGCTCTTTGTCACCTGGGTCTTCTGGTGCGTGCGCAGTCTCGTGGAGTCTTGAGAAGCTTGATGCGCCGCGTGATGCGAAGGGTCGTTTCCGCCCGTCGCTCTGCTTCGTGCCGTAGGTCGACTTTCCACGCATCGACTGACCTGCGAGACGCACACACAGGCTCGCCGGTGCTGCTGCCATCACCGCCTCGCTCGACGGCGGCCTCTCGTGCGGCGACTGGCCGTTCGCAAACTGCAACCAGCTCAACGCGCTCGAGGCGTTTGCGTGGATCAGCTGGATCGTGCGTTGCCCTTGCCCTCTCTGTCGTTGCTCTATTCGCGCCGAGGAAGGCGAGACTGACGCCCGTCGGGAACCTTCCGCAGATCATCACCATCATGCTTGCGTTCGTTCTCTTTGCCGGCGCGCGCTCCGCCCGCAGCGGCAGCGGCTTCGGCGGCCCCATGGTCGACGTCTAAGCGTCTCTGTCGACTGCACCGCCGATCTTCTCCCCAACCTCGCAAACGCAATTACCCCGTCCACCCTTCGCCTCGCGCGTCCGGACTGCTCCTTCCTCCCCAGCTCCGCCAAGCAAGAATCATCCCCAATTCAATTTTAAACACGCTAATCAAACAGTAGTCCCCTTCCCGTATCTTCCATTTCCCTTAATCGCTTGACTTCTCGCCTTCCCCCACCCCCTTTTTTTGCAGCGCTGTGCATATCCTTACTCTCGCCTCACATGTCGCTGAACAGCCGGGAGGGAAAGACGCAGTGCATGTGACAGTCTAGAGGATGAGAGTACAGACAACAGGTAGATAGACGGCAGGAGCAGGAAGGCGAGAAGAAACGGAGGAGAGGGAATACCCGAACGACCACCGCGTACGGCTCACTTGCCCTTCTGTTCCGCCTGGAGCGTAGACAGTCAGTGGCGCGACTCCCTCGATGACTCCGGCCGCAGCAGCAAGGATCTGCTTGCAGTAGAGAGGCACTCAGAACGCACCTTCCATGCGTCCATTGCCTTTTTGAACGCGTCCGAGTGCTTGAGCGACGGGTCGGCCTTTTTGATCTCGCTCAGCTTGGTGTTCATGTACTGTCGGGAGAGCCGAGGACGTCAGGATTGTAGGGCCGGAGCGTGAAACGGAGGAAGAGCGGGAGAGCGACGCACGGCGTTGTACGACGAGCTCTTGCCCTTCCTCGTCCTGTATAGTCACATGGTCGCGTACGATCAGTAACCCTCAGGGTGATAAAGCTGATATCGAAGGAGCGGTAATGCGACCTACGCTGCCTTCTTGACAGGGCCTGCCGCTGCGAGTCGACGACAAGCGAGGTCAGCATCGCCCGAGACGAGCGCCTCCTCACTCGAGCGAGAGACGGACGTGCCCTTTGCCTTTTTCGAGACGGTCGACTCGTTGCGCGGCATGGCTGGGGCGGAGGAGGGGCCGGAGGGAAGGAGGCGGTGAAGGCGGGACGAGAAGAGTGAGCGCCGCAGCGGAGAGCGCAGGCCTTGTCGCGCTGAGTCAAGCAGGTGCAGGAACGTCCAGACGAAGCTGCAGGGGAGCTCCTAGCAGGCGAGTAGCGTCGGCGCGGTGCCAACCTCTTCCCGGACGAAGCTCCTCGCTCGTCGTCTCCTCCTCCACGCCGCTCCACGCGCACTCGAGCCACACAGAGAGCGATGCGCGCCGTCTCGGTCAAGCTGCCGCAGCTGCTGTCGCTCCTCCCGCGCGACGGCGTCGGCGCGTCCGTCTACGCCTCGCGCTGGGCGGGGAAGGGCCTCCCCGTCCCGACCGCGGCGCCGCACGAGGGCGATGCGACGTGCCGGTGGGACGTCAAGAAGGTCCGCCTCGTCACCAAGGACGGGCGCGTCACCGGGCGGGCGTGGGGCGTCCTCCACTGGAAGGTGCGTCTCTCTCGGTCCCTCGTCCTCGCTCGCTCGCTCTCTCGCAGGCTGACGGGGGTTGTGTCGGGCAGGGCAAGCGCATTACGCCCGAGGACAAGGAGTACGAGCGGATCCGGGGCGGGCTCAAGTACCTGTGGCAGAGCGCCGTGCCCCCGCCCCTCCTCGTGCGGCACCCGCGGCGAGCAGAAGCAGCAGCAGAGCCCGAAGCTGCACCCGCAGATCCGGCGCAGCCTGAGGCCTAGCCAGCCCCGCCCGGCCCTCGCATCGTCCTCTCCAGCAAGTCTGTGCCCCCGTGTTGTACTCGGTACTCGGATGTATGCGCATTTCTTCCACCGGCCGTCGACTTCGCTCGAGCTCACGCGCGGCCTTCTCTCTTCCCCTTCTCCTCCCTCGTCCGCTCGCAGCTCGCCCTCTTTTCGCTCTTACGCATCGTTTCCTGCATCCCACCACCGCCACCTGCTCTCGCTCCGCTCCGTGAGTTGCCCCCTCCTCTCCACGCTCTCTCGCTCGCACCCGTCCCATGAAGATACGCGGACCGCCGTAACTCTCCGCGTTCACAACCATCACCGAAGCGCCCGCCATTACGTGCAGGCAGTGCCGGCTTACATAGTTATTCGGAGGACATTGCACGCGAGCCAGAGCGCTGCGCTCAGCAGCAAACGACCCAGACATGGGAAGGAGACGGGTTGCTGACCCGCCCATCTCTCCCCCACAGGCTCTACCGCCCCGTTCTGTTCTGATACCTCTCCTGCTTACCGTCATCATCATGCTGGCGTGCGCACCCAGTGCTGCATCGGGTACTTCGGGTCAGGCTCGGTGGGAGTGTGAGGAGGATCTGCTCTCTTGGCGCTCGGTAGTTCGGGTGTCGTCGTCTCGCAATCGCATCATTAGCACACAATTCTGGCTGCCGTCGTCTGCCGAGTTTGCACGAGAGCTGCCGAATATGCGAGACGGCGCGAAATTGCGACGCGCTCAGGTCGCGACGCGCTCGCACCTCGCTCCGCTTGTTGTCCCCGGTCTCGTCGACAGCGCCATCGTTCGGCGAGCTGCACCGTGAAGCAGACTTGCCCACATTCAGCACGGCGCCCAGGGACTGTTCGAACGCCCAACACCGCTTGTGGCTCTGGCAGCCTCTATCGCTTCGAACGTCCGTGATCAAGTCGTCCGCCTCCGAACAACATGCGTCGCCGACAGTCGCAGGACTTGAGTAGCCCCGAGCTGCCCTTCGCACGGCGGCCCGACGCGCCGTACGGCTCGCCGACGTCTGCACACCAGTTCTCGCCGACACCTTCTTCGTCCAACTCGCCGCGCCCGCATCTCCAGCGTCCGCAGGGCTTTGCCGCGTCGCAGCCGAGCTACCACTCGCATCGCAGTCAGGACCCGTACGACGACCACACGAACCTGTACGGCTACTATGCCGACAACGACGCCGCGTCGACGCACTCGCACACGGCGCTGCACCTCCCGCTCGCCGACCGCGACTACTACTCGTCCCCGCCGCCGCTCCCTTCTCCCCACTTTGCGCCTGCGCCGCCGCAGCCGCAGCTGCCGCTGGGCGCGCCGTCCTACCCGCCCATGTCGCCCGCCTTCCCCCCTCCATCGCCCGCCTATCCGTACGCTGCGCCCTACACGCCGATACAAATGCGCCCCGTCTTCAGCCCGACATTTCAGCCGGGGCAGTACTACGAGCAGTCGTCGTACTACGCGCAGGCGCGGCAGGACGTGCTCAAGCGGCGCGAGAAGAAGCGCGTCGCGCTCACGGACGGGCACCTCGTGCTCGACTTGCCCGTGCCGAGGAGCATTCAGCAGCTCAGCGTGTACAAGGGCGAGGACCTGCGCGAGGAGAGCGGGAAACTGCGCTGTGCGTTCCTTTCCCGCTTCGCTCGAGTCGAACGCGTGCTCACTTGCTCTTGCGGACGGCAGACACGGCCGTCACCGATGATCCGGACGACTTCTTCCGCAAACGGTATCGCTTGCGACAAGTCCAGAACGGGCGCGAAACCGAGCTCTTCATCTGCTGCACCATGTTCGTTATCCCGCGCCACCTCGACTCTCCCTCGCAAGCTCACCCCTCGGCTTCCCGCAGGTACAACGAGGACGACGCGCTCTTCGTCCGGACTTTCACGAGCGTGATCAAGAACATCCAGCACCTCGTGCAGCGCACAAAGTCGCGCACCTGGGGCGCGCAGAGCTGGAAGAAGATCGTTGTATGCGTCGTGTCGGACGGGCGCGCAAAGATCCATCCGCGCACGCTCAAGATCTTGGGCCTGTATGGCGCGTACCAGGACGGCGTCATGAAGGACGAGGTCGAGGGGAAGGACGTCAAGGCACACCGTGAGTTCCGGTCTCTTCGCTCGACGGGTCAGGCGTCCGCTCCCTCCAACTTGCTGACCTGAGTCATTGCGCGCAGTCTTTGAGTACACGTCGCAGGTCGTCGTGGATGACAAGGGCAACGTCTCGGGCGGCATCGCGCCCATCCAGATTGTGGGTCATATCTCCCTGACGAAATCCCGCCGTAGCCTGCGTACAGAGAGAGTGACTCCTCTTGCTTGCAGGTCTTTTGCCTCAAGGAACAGAGTGCGTCCCTACAATGGCAGTCCCGTCAGTGCCGCCACTGACATCGTCGTTCACCGCTACAGACCAGAAAAAGCTCAACTCGCACCGCTGGGCCTTCAACGCTTTCGCACAGCAGCTCCGTCCGAACGTCGTTATTCTGCTCGACATCGGTACCAAGCCTGGTAGCGATTCGATCTACAAGCTATGGAAGGAGTTTGACGTGAGTTCGATTCTCATCTTTCTCTATCCGCTGCTGACGGACTGACGACGAAATTTACTGACACGCTACGTGTAATCTAGCGCGACTCAAAGGTTGGCGGCGCTTGCGGCGAGATCACGGTAGACCTTGGCCGCGGAGGCCGCAACCTGCTCAACCCGCTCGTTGCGGCGCAGAACTTCGAATACAAGATGTCCAGTGCGTGCTCTGATTGCTCCTTCGGCTCCGCTGGACAGGCTTGAGGAGCCGCCACCCGACGACCTGGGAGCCGCCACCCGACGACCTGTGCTGACTGGGCGTGTCCCGCAGACATTCTCGACAAGTCGCTCGAGAGCGTCTTTGGTTTCGTCTCTGTGCTACCCGGCGCGTTCTCCGCCTACCGCTACCGCGCAGTACGTCACACCTGCACCTCTTACTCGCTTGGTACGCAGACGCTAATGGCTTCCATGCAGCTCGTGGGCCGGCCCCTGGAGGAGTACTTTCTGGGGGAGAAGATGCACCAGCCGGGCTCTGTTGCTTCGCTCTCCGGGTCCAACAAGTTCTTGGCAGAAGACCGAATCTTATGCTTCGAGCTCGTTGCCAAGCGCTCCCAGGCGTGGGTGCTCCGCTACGTGCGGGCAGCGCATGCTTCGACCGACGTTCCTGATTCTGTGGCCGAGTGTGCGTCTCCTGTGACCTCTCATCATTTCGGTACTTCGCTGACATTCTTGTTCGTGCCGCAGTTATCTCTCAGCGCAGGCGCTGGATGAATGGCGCCTTCTTCGCCTCGCTCTACTCGACAACGCGCTACCATCGCATCTGGTCGTCGGGGCACTCGTTCCTCCGCAAGATCTGGATGTCGTTCATTTTCTTGTACAATCTCGTCTCTGTAGGTCTCGCTCGCTCGCTGGCTCCGCTCGTTGCCGAGCGTACTCACTAGTCTCGGCGTGTGCAGATCCTCTTCAGCTTCATCGGCCTCAGCTCGTTCTACCTCGCGTTCTACTTCCTTTGCTCGACTGCAACCGCCGATGCCTCGGAGGACCCCTTCGGCGGACACGGATCGGACGTAATCAGCGTGGCCAACTACGTCTACATCGCAACGCTCGGCGTGTGTATCGTCTGCTCGCTCGGTAACAAGCCGGCGGGTTCGCGCGTCTGGTACCTCATGGTGATGAGTGTCTTTGCCATCCTCTTCTGCATTGCGGTGCGTTTCTCCTCTTGCCTCGACTATCGAGCGGACGTGCACGAAGGAGCAGGGCCGACTGACACTCGATTGTGGGTTTCGTAGCTCTACTGCACCGTCTGGGTCGTCTACAAGTCTGTCCCGCACACAGTGGCAGGCTGGAAGGATGTCGGCACCCTCTTCGAGTCGTCGGCGTTCCGCAACCTGGCCATCTCGCTCGGGTCGACTCTCGGCCTGTACCTCATCTCGTCCATCATGCACCTCGATCCGTGGCATTGCTTCACGTGCTTCATTCAATAGTGCGTGGCGACCCTACTCATGACGACCGGCTTAGGCTCCGCTGGGTCCTGACTGACCCGCTTTACCCTGCAGTATGCTGCTCCTGCCGTCTTATATGATCGTCCTGACGATCTACAGCTTTTCCAACCTGCACGACCTGGCTGTCGGTTCCATCGTCTCCGCATCGTCTCGGATGCAGTAGCTGAACCGAGCACACTTTACAGTGGGGTACGAAGGGCGACACGACTGTCAAGGACCTCGGCAGTGTCAAGAAAACCAAGGGTGAAGACGGCAAGGAGCTCCTAGAGGTGGCCGTCCCGACCAAGGAGGACGACATCGACGAGCTCTGGGTTCACATGCGCAAGGACATCTCGACTCCGCCGGCCAAGTCCAAGTCGAAGCGCTCGGCAGACCAGAAGCAGGTCGACCACTATGCCAACATCGTGAGTCTCGCGCCGGTGATGGAGTGCTTGTTCCGCTCGAGCTCACGCTCCTCGTCTCGGCCACAGCGCACGAACACGCTCCTGTTCTACCTCGGCGTCAATCTCGTCATTGCGATTGTGTTCTCGTCGACCAGTCTCTGGAAGGTAGGCAGGAGCACCTACTGCGCTCGGACTTCTCGGCAGGACTGACTCTGCCCCGTCATCGGTGACTCTGAACAGCGCATCTTCGGCGTTGATGGGACAACGAACTATTACAGCATTGCCATCTTCTGGGCTGTTGCCGGGCTTGCTGCTTTCCGCTTCCTCGGGTACGCTTCCCTTATCTCATCTTCCTTGAGAAGGCCGTCCAAGATCACTCATTCTCCCTGGGCATGCGCCCCTCCAGGTCCGCGCTGTATCTCGTCTTACGTATGTTTGGCCGTTAGATGGAAGGTCACGCCTTGGAAGAGCCGCCGGCCGGCTCAGGTCCCTGTTGTAGTCTCTGGTCCAGCTCCATTTCGTTCCGAGGTAACTCTCGCACAACCATTCTCTTCTCCTTCGAGATTTGCTCGTGTCGTCAATTCTCTCTGCGTTCATCGGTCGACGGTCAAGCTTCAACGCACGAACAACAAGCCGCGATGACGTCTTGTGCAGAAAGACGCAACATGGACAAGACTGACTAATGACACGACATGAGGAACAAGAGCTATCGGCACAGAACGGCAGGTGCTACAAACGGTTGGGTATTGTCAAGTCCAATGCGAGCATGACGAGCGTGGCCGCGAGCCCGGCCACGGAAGCGTATGCAAGCGACCTCAGCTGTTCCCGCCGTACAAGGGGGCACTCCTGCTTCAGCGTCTGCTTGCCGGACGAGCGGGATAGTCGCTCGATGAGTTTGTCGTCACTGGCCGGGCTGAAGTAGACGTTTGGGTCGGACGCTGCGCGATGGGGTGGCCAGTAGGCGAGCGATGGGTGTGAGAAGAGGCGCATGATGGTTGAAGAGGTTGTAGAAGAATATGTGCAGCCGGCGGAAGAGACGGATGAGAAGGAAAAAGGCGAAGGAGGGATGCTGGATGAGCCGGATGGATCAGAGCAGCGCGTGCTGGTGGTCGAGAGCCGGGATGAAGCGTCAATCGATAGCTTAGCTGGAGGCGGCTCCCGGAGCGACGTAGAGGTGTAATTGAAAGAGGGTTCTGCGCCGTCCGTTTGCGACTGCTCGTACTCGTAGGCTTGACGGCGGCATCCGCCGAGGTAGATGAGCAGGCAGGTCTGCGGATGAAGCTGTTAGCCGCTTTCCACGAGGATGCCAGTGAGAAGCGTACGCGGCGCCGAGCTGAGTTGAATTGTGCGACGCCCCAGAAGGTGAAAGGCAGTCCGAGTAGCCGCCACGGCTTTGATGCGCCAAGCAGGCTGCAAATAACGAGCGGAAGCAGGCTCGCGACGACGAGGATGGCGCCGGCGACCTGGGATGCATCGTTGCGACGTGCATGCGAGTTGCCGCGGCGGTCAAGGAGGAACTTGCGGAACGAGGCGGCGAGAAGTGCTCTCGATTCGCGTAGTGCCTCCTTGAAAGCGGACGGCGGCAGGCAAGGCTGGCTCTTCTCGCCATTCTGCAATTTACTTGAGACTTGCCCAGCGAGCCATCGCAGCCGAAAACGAGTCGCGCCGGTCAGATTGAGTTCCAGCGGGTTGTCCGGGTCGAGGAAGGACAAGCCGAGGTGACAGGCATCACTGACGACCTCTGCCGAAGGCGCATCGACCTTGGCGCCGCACCAGCTCGCGTATACCGCCGAGTACTGGCGAAACCATATATCGAAATACAGGTTCTCGACGGACTTCGTGCGGTGACTGCGGGATCGGGTCAATCAGCAACCTCGAAAGACCTGTACGGCGGCGATAGTCGTACACCAGGTAGAGCTCAAAGTCCTGGAGAGAGATGGGCGCCGCCAGGCGATGTGCGTAGAGATCATCGAGAGTAAGCCGGCTGAGTCGCTTCAGCTGCATGCCGGCAGGAGCGCCCGCCTCCGCCGTCGAGGCGCTGCAAGTAGGTTGCACGCTTGTCGTTGCGCCCTCTCGTACCGACCCGTTCGTCGAGTCGGCTGAGCAAACGCTGCCAGCGGACTCAACATGATCGCGGGCTGCCTTCTCCAGCCCGACTGAGGCGCCGACGGAGATTGTCGGACTCGTCGACATGCGCAGCTGTTCGCTTGAAGGCAGTGCTGCGCTCTGGCAAGCGCAGATAGGCCACGGAAGCGTAAGAAGCAGAGCAAGCGATCTAGCGGTTCAGCGACGCGACCTCGGCTCGAAACCGCAGACCCGTGCATGAGCAGCAGCGCGTGGAAGCAGACTCGGCCGGTACTAGGGCGGAACAATCAGCCAAGGAGAGCAGGACTGCTTGTTGAGGCGTGATGAGCGAGAGAAGACCCGGAAGCGGCAGGTTCTCGGCGTGTCGATCGCCTTCCGCGTAGCAAAGAAGCAAGGCTCTTGCGACAAAGATGTCTTGCCGCACGATTAAAGATGAGCTCCAAATCATCCAGAGGCTCCGCGAGCGTCTGCGTAACGCGGACCGGAATCTTTGCGAGATGCGAAGCGACAGATGAAACGGCTACGACTGCGATGCCAACACGGGTGCGAGGATTGCGATACGACAGGACAGCTAGGAGATAGAACAAAGGATACGAAAGACGGGCTCAACCGAGCTGGTGAGCGACCGAAAGTGCGAGCGCCGTCGCCTCGACGTGCCAACTCAGGCGGCCGCTCATGCCGCAACGCGCCTGCGCGAGAGCGGCGTGCTCGACGAAGTTGCGGCGGACATCCGCGACAAGACCGCCGAGCGTGCCGGTGTACGCCGAGGTACGGGACGCATGCGAGACGAAGAAGTGGACGGCGTATGCCGAGACAGCCTCTGAGTCGAACAGTGCATCGGCAGCAGTTCGGGCGTGCTTGAATGAAGAGAGCCGAGGTGCGTGGAACAGGAAGGTGGAGGCGGCTGGCGTGACGGGCAGAGAGGCGAGGGAGACTGGTTCGGCAGGAGTGAATGCGAAAGTCGAGAGCGAGTCGTCGAAAAGAGACGCGCTGCCGTCTTTGACGGCGCCGAGCTCGCCTTCTTCGGAGATGCTTGATGCCGTTGACGGGCGGCATTCCATCAAATCAGCCGGTGTAAGCGACAACGCCGGGTTGAGCTCGATAGAAGCGAACGTGACGTGAACGGCCCGCCGCTGTGGCGCGACGTTGTCCTTGAGAAGCGAATCCCAAGCTGCAAATGTGCTCCTCGTCAGCTGGGAACCACCCCGCAAAGGACGAGTGGGCCAGGACCTACTCTTCGCCTCGATCGCAGACGGCTCGCCCAATTTGCAAAGTACAACGCGCCATTCAATGTCGGCGGCGTCGATGAGCGTCTTGACGTACTGCCAGACGATGCGAGCGCGCTGCACGTCGGCGACGGTGGTTGGAGGCACCTTGATGAGACGCGGCATGATGCGCCACGTCTCACCAGTCTCGTCCATGCTAGCCACGACGAGCCACTCTTGCGCGCCGTCCGCGCCGAGACGCTGCGAGCCGTAGCACACTTGCAGAAATCGGTGCCGATGCTCGACTTCTAGCGACGAGGCGGGCCAGTTGAGGGCAAACTGGACCTTCCGAGTCGGTGGCGGTGCGACAGTGAGAACAGGCGCCTGGAAGAGGCGGAGAGCGTGACCGAGGTGGGCGAGGGACATCGGGCGAGCCGAGGGGAAGGTCTCGGGAGTCGGAATGCGCAGGCGCTCGACCGGGACTTGCAGCTGATCGTAGATCGAGACGGCGACGCGCGCGAGGCTGCCCGGTCCATCGCCGTCCGCGACTGCGCGCCCGCTGCGCGTCAGCGTCGTCGGCGGGATTGCGCAGGTGAGCAAGTTCGCCGCCCCGACCGCTGCGCGCGCTTTCGTGAAGTGATGGAGGAGAGATCCGAGCGGCGAAGTCGGCGAGAGGGGCGAGTCGCCGAGCGGAACGGCGACGTAGACGACGACGTTGTGTAGCACCTTGGCGGCCTCGACGAGCGCAGCGACTGCAGTAAAGGATGAGGCTGTAAGCACAGAGGTTGCGTGCAGAAGGATGACTGACTCACGCAGAACTCGAAGCTCATTGCGAGGTACTCCTGCCGCAAGCAGTCCAGCAGACACAGGAATCAGGCCGTCTTGCACGCCGCCAAAGTTGCTAGTAGCGGCGAGGGTGCCGGCCGAATGCATGCCAAAGCGCATGCCCTGCGGAAACGAGCGAGTCAGCGAAACGGGCTGCACCGGCAGGAACAGGAAGATTCACCTCGTAAACCGCTCCCACGGACTTGAGCCAGTCCTTGACCAGGTCGTGCGCCTCGGTGCCGGCGTCTTCGTATAGAACGAAGGCTGTGACATCCTTCGCGCCTGGTACGGGCTCGAACCCCATCGGGCGCCAGAAGTCAATCGCCGTGCGGCTTGTCCGCACGAGGCACTGCTGCGAGCGCAAGAGGAAGGCGGGCGTCGACTCGGCCGTGAGAGGCGCGAGCGAGGTGTGGTCGGCGAAGAGGGGCGACGGACTGAGGGCCGTACAGACGGCGGAGAGGGTGGAGGACACGGTCGAGATCGCATGCGCCGAAATCGCTTGCTCGGCCTGTTGTGCGGGACGGGCGAGAGCGAGTGTCGCATCGCGGAAATCGCGCTGATACATCAGGTGCTCGGTGACGACGTGGTAGACGAGGTCGCGGCTGATCTCCGGGTTGCCAGCGTCGATTGGAGGAGCCGGCAGAACGGGCGGGGCGAGGACCGAGGAGTCGCGTTGTAGGAACATAGCGCCAGCTAGGAGCTCGGGGCCATAGCTGCCCCCGAGAACACTCTCTTCCCCGCCACCTGGGCTCCCGTCCTCAGCCTCTTCGATCCGGTCCCCTCCTGCATCGGGCTTCGCGCTCCGCACAGTTCCCTCATCGTCGCTGCTGCTCGACGGCTCGCTCTCGCCTTCGTCAAATGTGTGTTGCACAGTTGAAGGAGTAGCGACCTCGAAGTGCGCGAGCGCGACCTGCGCCGGCAGACCGAGCCGGCGGCGCGACCAAGCGCGTTTTGCCGGCGCGGTAATCGATTTGGCGCTCGCGCCTGTCGCAGGTGAGGCGAGTGGCCGGAACTTGCCGCTGAGGGCTGGTCGCGTTGGGACGGCGAGATGCTGCCGCCTGAGGCGCTCGGCGAGCGCGATGCGCGGATCGCACACGGCCTTGTACCATGCGCTGAAGTCTGGCCGAACGTCCTCGCGCTCGATCAAGCTGCGCACATGACCCTCCTGGTCCGAGTCCGGGCTGGGGAGCCCGAACTTGCCCTTTCGCGGATCGTACTTGTCGTCGGCCGCCGAGTGCAGCGGAGCGAACGAGATTGGCTCGAATGCGGCGAGTCCGCGCACGAAAGAGGAGAGTGGAGTCGGCGAGGGCTGCAGCGGTGTCTCAGGGAGGACGCCGGGCGTGAAGGAAGCAGGATGCGGGGTCGCGGCGATCGAAGCGGGCGTGTGCGCCGAGAGTGGGAGGACGACAGGCGAGAAGGGCGTTTGCGGCGGGTGAGCATGCGGAGTCGGCGCCGGCGGTGAGGCAGCGGCGAGACCCAGCGCGTTGGGTGTGAGCGGGTCGAACGCGCCGAAATGGAATGGTAGTGCGGGCGAGCCCTGCTCGGCGAAGTGCGGCGAGGTCGACGATGCGAGGGCCGCGTTGGCGGGGAAAGCCGAAGACGAAGCGGCAGTCGTCATGGGCAAGGCGTCTGGCGCGGACGAGAAGAGATCGAACGCGGTGTCGATGCTCGAGGTAGCGGGCATGGCCGAGAAGTTCAGCTCGTCGGCGACCGGCGCCAATGAGGGCGGGAGCGCCAGCGCAAGTGCACCGCCTGCTTGACCAGCGGCCGCGGGCGTAGGTGCGTCGAAGAAGGAAAAGTCGTCGTCCGTGAGACCCAGCATGAGGTTGTCGTCGAACGCGCTCGAGACGCCTCCATTGCCGCCGGGACCGCCGCCGCCGAACGCGCTGTCGCTCCAATCGTATTCCGAGAAGGCTGCCTCGAGCGAGTTCATCGGTGCCGACGATGCCGGTATGGGCGCGACTGCTGCAGGCGCAGGCACCGGCTCGGCCGGCGAGGGATACATGCCGAGCCCAAAGTCGAGATCCATACCTGCAAGCGCGTCGAGCGGCTGGTCGTGTGCTGCGGCGGATGACGACGGCGCGAGTTGCTGCGCCTGCGCGGCGGGCTGCATCCCGAAGAGCTCAGCAGGACTTGGCGCCTCGGTCGAGCTCGCGCCGAGGCTCATCGGCGTGCGCATGTTGATGGGCGCTGCTGCGGGCGCGGGCGCAGGCGGCGCAGCCTCGCCCTTCTCGTCGTCGTCCTTCGACGTCGCAGACGCAGCCTCAGAGGGCTTGGCCGCCGCCGCTGCGGCGGCGTTCTCCTTCTCCTCCTCCCTGCGCTTCTCCTCCTCGCCCATCCACCGCCACACGGTCCCCGTGCGGCGCTTCATCGGGTCCTTAAGTCCCTCCACTGACTCGCCCGCAAGCTCGCCCTCGCCCGGCGCACTCGTGGCGCTGTCGCTTCGCGGCCGCCCGCGCACGGTCCGCCGCGACTGCTGCAGCACCTGCCGTGCGAGGCGCTTGCGCATGGCCGAGTCGTGCGGCACCCTTGCAGCGAGGGCGCCTTTTGCAGCCAGAGAGACGGAGGACCGCCGTCGGGGCTGCTGGTGCTGCTGTGACGGTGGCGGCGGTGCGGCCTCGTCCGCTACGACGCCCGGCTCGCGGTTTGCGCCCGATTCGGCGGGCGCACTGGGCGTCGAGCTGCTTGGCTGCTCAGGCGACGCCCGCATTCGCGTGCCGTCGAGCACGACCAGCTCAGCGGGCCAGACGACCTCGACCGGATCATCCGCAGTCTCGTCGTCGGGCGTCGCAAGCGCGCACAAGACGAAGTCGCCCGCAAGGGCACCGTCGAGCCCTGCGCGGGCGAGGTGTGACGCCCATTCCTCGACGAGCGCAGCGCGCTGCGAGGACGTGAGAGCGTCGAGTGGGCGGAGAAAGGTTGCGGGCGTGTCGAGCGGGGCGAGGAGCACAGCGTGCCCGGCAAGAGAGATAGACGCCGTCGAGGAAGAGGGCGGAAGCGGCGAGAGCGCGAGCTCTTCCAGCGAGCTGGTGATGAGGATAGACGAGCGGTTGAGCGTGAGCGGGCGGAGCGAGATGCGGATAGCGGGCGGCGCGGCGAGTGCAGGGAAGTGCGCTCGCCGCGATGTGCGCGGGGAGGGGAGGTAGAGGACATCGTTGCCGAGGCGGAATCGACGCGTCTCCGGGACGGGCTGCTTGACGAGCTCGTCGAGGAGGACGTTGGCGATGGCCGAACGAAACGCTTCGTATGCTGCCTGCAGCGACGTCTGGGCGGGTGCGGGCTGCCCAATGAGCGGGATCGAGAGGAGCGAGTCGGAGAGAGCGAGGGCGGACGGGTACGAGCGGGCTGGGGCGGACAGCGGTGAGATGTAGCTCGACGGATCCGACTTGATACCGTAGTGCGCCGGGAAGAGCAACGCGTGCGAAAAGTCGCCCGAGACGAGCGCTGCGGTGAGACAATGAGGGAGTCAGTGAGTGAAAGCGGTCGAGGAAGAGCAGGTGGGCGTACGCTCTAGGCCCTCGAATGCGTAAGCGTCCAGCCCGTTCGCTCCATCTGCCATCTCGACGTTACCATCCGCGTCCCCGCCCCTCACGACACTGAAGACCCAGAGGACCCTCCCGTGCGCCTCGACGGCCTCAGCTTCCTCCTTCGTGCTTTCCCCCTCGCCCTCGTCCTCCTTCTTCCGCTTCTCTTCTGCTACCTCCCGCTCCTTCCCCTTCGCCTTCCCGGTCCGTGACTTCCTCCCACGCGCACCACCGCCGAGCCACACTTTTCGCTCCTCGACCCAGACGACCCGCCCGAGCCGATCGGCCCCTCCGGACGACGCGTCGCGCTCGAGCGCTGCACGCGCGGCACCGAGCGGGTCGGTTGCGAGCGAGGAATGCAGGGCAGAGAGGCGCGCGCGAAGTTGCGCCGTTTCGGAGGAATAACCCGAGTGCGGGGAAGACGAGGAAGAAGGGTCGAGCGGTGCGGCGGCCGAGGAGGGAGGCGGTGGAGGAGAAGCGGGCCGTGCGCTCGCGGCGTCTGCCTTTGGCGGTGCCGCCGAAGAAGAGGCGGCGGCGCTTGCTGCGGCTTGCGCTTTTTGCAGCGCGGCCGGGACGCGGCCCTTCGGTGCGGGTGCGGGGGCGGGCGGGTTGAGGGCGGGCGAGGCAAGCGGCGTAGTAAGAGAGGGAGCGCCAGATGCGGCGGACACAGACAACTCGTCGGCGAGGAGCTCGTCGAAGGCGTTGTGAGGGCGGGCGGAGGAGGACGATAAGGAGCCGGCGGAGGCCTTCTTTGCCTTCTTGGCGGGTGCAGCGGAGGACCCGTCGTCCTTGTCTGCTGCGGCAGACTTTCCTTGTGCAGAAGCGGAACGGGCGAGCCCCGCTGCGCCGGCAGGAGAGGGGACGAAGGGTTGCAGCGGGTCGTAATCGAGGAGGTCGCGGCCGACGACGGCACCCTCTTGACCAGGGTTCGGCGGGTCCAGCACGAGCGCAGGCGCCTTCCACGCGCGATACTGGACCGTCCAGCCCTCGCCCAGCTCGACGAGCTGCGCGTTGACCTTGAGTTGGTCGGCCCGGAGTCGGGGTCGGACGGCCGGCCACGGAAGCGCGGCTGCGTCGGATGCGCTGCTCGCCTGCGCGGATAGTCCCCGCGTGCCTGCAAGAGGTCCTGCGCTCGTGCGCGGGCTCATGGGCGGGCGCAGCGGAGCCGGCGGCGGGTGCGCGGGGGACAGCGGGACGTTGGCGGGTGCGTGCGAGCCCGCGGCGGCGAAGGGCGGGACGCGGCTCGGCAGCGAGATGGACGCGTGTAGTGCGGATCCGTACGCGCCCGCACCGCCCTGCCCTGGCGGCGGCGGCGGGCGGGGCATGGCTGCCGCTGGGCGGGCGGGGAGGGAAGGGTGGAGCGGCAAATTGGACATCGTGAGCGGGCGTGGCGGGTGCGATAGGGCCAGCGAGGGTCTCTCAGTGCAGCGAGCACCCGCACGCAGCCATGGCGGGGCGATGAAGGCGACAACGGGATCACCGGGACAAGTACGACCAAGGACGGGTGACCTCGTCCCTCTTTCCCCCTTGCCGGACAGGCTCTACCGAGCGGCCGAGCCTCGTGCGACCGAGAACGAAGCCCCACTCTGCGCACCCGAAAGGGCCGGCGTCTCTTGCGATCGCACTCACGACTCTCGGAACCGCCCGACCTCCCTCGACTGCGTCCAACATTCGGCGACATGTCTCGGCTGGCGATACAAGGGCCTGCGAGTGTTGCAAACTCCGTCTACTGCTTTTCCTCGGTTCCCATCGCGCGGCAGAACGCCTGGAACGTCTCGTCCGACATCGGGTACGTGTGCTGCCCTTCAACGGGGAACTCCCCGCCGCGGACCGCGTCGACGTACGCCCGGACGGCGTCGCGCGCGTGCGGGCCGACGTCGCCAAACTTGCGCAGGAAGCGCGGGCCCTTGCCCGACGCGCCGAGGGCCGAGTCGACGCCGAGCATGTCGAGCTGCACGAGCACCTGGCCCGACGTGTGCATGCCCGCGCCGATCCCGATCGTCGGGATGGCGAGGCGGTCCGTGATCCACTGCGCGAGTGCGCTCGGGACGGCCTCGATCACGACGCCGAACGCGCCCGCGTCCTGCAGCGCGAGCGCATCGCGGTACACCTGCGTCGCCGACTCGACCGTCTTGCCCTGCACGCGGTAGCCCGACAGCGAGGCCTGGCGCTGCGGCGTGAGCCCGACGTGGCCCATGACGGGGATGCCGGCGCTAGTGAGATGCCGCACGAGCGGGAGCACTTCCTGCCCGCCCTCGATCTTGACCGCGTCCATGCGCCCTTCCTGCACGAGCCGGACTGCTGCCCGCACGCCATCTTCGACCGAAGCGGCGTACGTGCCGAAGGGCAAGTCGGCGAGGAGGAGCGAGGTCGTGCACCCGCGCGCGACCGAGCGGCAGTGGTACAGCATCTCGTCGAGCGAGAGCTGGTTCGTCGACTCGTATCCGCAAGCGACCATGGCGAGCGAGTCGCCGACGAGGCAGATGTCGATCCCGCGCGGATGCGAGGCGGGTGCACCGTCTGCTCCGGGGACGGGCGCGGCAGCGGCCTCGATGAAGCGCGCAGACGGGTAGTCGTGCGCGGTGAGGACGGTGATGGGGACCTTTTTCCGCTTGAGCGCCTGCAGGTCGAGGATTGTGCGTTTCTTGCGCGGCGGTGCAGAGCTGCTAGCCCCGTCTGCGAGGAAGTCGCGAGTCTGATCAGCGCATCGTACGAGAGACGGGCGAAGTCATCAGTAGAACGCACAGGGTCTCTCGGTCGGATACGAGCTGTAGCGCCTCGTCTGAGTCGCCCAGCAGTTGCACTGCGGTGTAAACGCCGGCTCGCGATGGGTGCGGGTGTGCAAAGCGACGGCGGAGAGCTTCGAAGAGGAAGCGACGGGGCCTCCCCGACTCGCAGCTGAGCGGAGCGCCGACGCAAAGGGGCGAACGACCGAGCCTGTGCTCATCCTGTGGTGCTCGACTTGCGCAGTCTGACAGGGTGGAGCGAAAGGGGAGGAGAAGAAGCTGTCATCCGTTCGCGCCGAAACAATTCCTCGACGCCGGACAAGCACCGCAGAGAGAGCGTGCGAACTGCTAGCAGGGCATTTCCAGGTCTACAGACTACTAAGCGGACGAACCGAACGTCACTTGTCGCCTCGCCGCTCTTCCCTCGCGTCGACCGGGTTTCACCAGCGATGCACCGCGTCAAGCACGCACACGCGCTCTGGAGCCGCACAGTGCGCTCAGCAGGGCAGATCGAGTGCTGCGCAGCTCGCGCAGCCGCCCGCGCCAGCTCAAGTCGTAGCAGCCTGCCGCCTCGTCCTCCTTCCGAACCGCGACCCTCCGTCAAATCGGTCGGCGAGACCAGGCCAGACAGGCCAACGCAGCCTGCGACTCCTTCGGCGTCAACAGGGACGGGTGCGCCGAGCCGACCGCCGCCTTCCGAGCTGTTGACCGTTCTTGAGGAGACGATCAAGGTGTGCCTTCGCTTCTCTTAGCTGTGCTTCGTCCCAGCCTGATCGAGTGCTCCCTGCAGACTCATGGCCCACTACCCGTCTCGAGATACATGACGCTGTGTCTGAACCACCCGACGTTGGGGTACTACACGACGCGCAAGGTGTTTGGCAAGGAGGGCGACTTTGTCACGAGCCCCGAAATCTCGCAGGTCTTTGGCGAGGTGCGTCGCGCTTTCAGTAGTCCGGTCGATTGGAGTATAGGAGGCCCTTGATGCGACCTGATATTGGAGTCCGCACGCCTGACGCTCTTGCGATGCACGCAGCTTCTCGCCATCTGGTTTGTCACGCAGTGGCTCGCGCAAGGTTCCGCTCAGCGCGTGCGCCTCGTCGAGCTCGGGCCCGGACGTGGCACTCTCCTGGCGGACATTCTGCGCGTGCGTTTTTCGTGCACGCTCAAGAGGCGCTTCATGCTGACCTTCCCGACGCTGTGCACGCAAGCAGACGTTCAAAGCGCTTCCATCGCATTCTCGTCCGCCAATCAGTTCCATCCACTTGATTGAGCAGAGCGACCAATTGAAGGCCGTGCAGAAGGCCCGGCTGGCTGAGGCTGGGTTTGGCGAGACGCCGGTTGAATGGTACGCGGATGTCAAGGCGGTGCCTGAGTGTACGTCTCCATCTAGTCGCGCATCTCCAAGCCAGTACGCCGTGACTGACATAGGTTGACCAGCTGCGGGCGAATTCACCATTCTCGTCGCGCACGAGTTCTTCGACGCTTTGCCTATCCACGTCTTCGAGGTGCGTCTCTTCCTTTCCTACCTATGGACTGCAGCTCACAGCTGCGCCCGCAGAACACGCAAAACGGCTGGCGCGAAGTTCTCGTCGATGTGGCAGACCCGAACGCCATCGTGTACGTCGTTCTGCGTCCATCGCTCGAGCCTCATCTGACTTGATTTGCACTTTCGCACAGCTCGACCGCCGTCACGCGCAACCCGCTCCGCCTCGTCCTCGCACCCTCTCCCACCCCCGCCTCGATGCTCTACACCTCGCTCGCGCAAGCCGCGTTCCCCTCGCTCTCGTCGGCGCAGAAGCAGCCCGACCTCGCTTCAGCCGCGCCCGCGCCTGACGCGCGCAACCCGCTCCTCCTGAACGTCGACACCACGCTTGGGTATCAGCCTGCGCCTGCACCCAATTCGACTACGCCGGTGCCGGGAACGCTCGGTGCGAGTGAGAAGGTCGGCGATGCCGGCGGCGCGGGCTCGCTCACGGCGCAGCGCTTCGCGCGCCTCCCGATCGGGTCGCGCATCGAAGTCAGCCCGGCGAGCTGGGAGGTCGCACGGGACGTGGCGCGGCTGATCGGTGGTGGCGAGGGAGCGGGAGGAGCGGGGCTGGTGGTGGACTATGGCGACGCAAAGGCCTTCGGGAGGAGCTGGCGTGTGCGTGACAGCTCTTTGATCTGCCCAGCTGCCTCCGTGGAGCTGTTGCTGATGAGACGTACTGTTGACGCGCACAGGGCTTCCGCAAGCACCAGGTTGTTGATCCGCTCACTGAGCCGGGCCACACCGACTTGACGGCCAACGTTGACTTCTCCTACCTTGCCGAAGCCATGTCCGAGTTTGGTGCGTCCCGTGTGCCTCTTCTACACTTCCTGCTCGGCAATTCTGACATTTTCGCTCCCTGTTGATTCAGCCTCGACGCACGGCCCACTCATCCAGCTTCGCTTCCTCACCTCTCTCGGTCTCCAGCCCCGCCTCGCAGCACTGCTTCGCGGCGCACCGAGCGAGGAGCGGCGCAAGGAGATCGAGAGTGCCGCGCGGCGACTGGTAGACAAGGGCGGGATGGGCGAGCAGTATCGGTTCTTGGGCATCACGCCGAAGAAGAAGCAGGCCGGTGCGACGGGGGAGGGAGTCTTCCCCTTTGATCTAGAGTAGGAGACAAGGGGCAACGCTGTTGCAACATGTGCTGAAGCGGCACTAGCGGCGACGGGGAGGAGAGGCCGAACGACGAGGAGAACGGGCTGGCGTAGAGTTGCGAGAGCGGGACGACGCCAATTCGGGTGGGAGGGCCGGGCCATAGTCCTCAGATGCAGCACTTGATGAGGCGCGTCGACGAGACGAGCCCCGCTCGTCACCTCTGCTGCGCCGTCGATCTCGCTCGCCCTCCTCGTCGACATGTCTCCGCCTGCGGCGGCGCTCCTGCTCGGCACGCTCCACAGTTGCCTCAAAAGGCTCCGATGCACGCTCGTCTCGTGCCCGCCTGGCCCCGCCTGAGACCTCGAGTGCCTTATTCTCCCTCTCCTCCTTGGCCTTTTGCCGCCCGTACCGCAGCTTCTTGCCGCACTCGCGGCACAGCACGACCTTGACGAGGGTCGTCTTCTTCTCGCCGCGCTCGACGTAGCCAAATGGCATCTGCATCTCCTCGAGCCGGGCCTCGACGAGCGGCGTCGTCGAGTCCGGGTCGGGCGGGACGTCGGCGTCCTCCTCGAGCGCGGCGAGGATCGCAGGAGACGGCTCGTGATACTCGCAGCGAAGCGAGGCGCAGGTGAGGTGCCCAATGCCGGACAGGACCTCATCTTCGGTGCGCCAGCGGAGCGCAACCTGCCGGCGGAGACGTTTCAGTCGGTATGATGAGGTCACGGTGAGCAGAGCGTGACGCACGGCGCCGCTTTTGTAGTGCTTTAGGTTGACGAGCGCGAACTCCTTGAACAAGGTTTCGTCTGGCGAGCACGAGAAGAGCATGAGAATGAGCGCGAAGAGAGAGAGAGCGAACACGAAACGAGGCGCACAGTACTTGTAGGCGAGCTGGTCCTCCCAAGCGAGCGAAGCAGGGTCGACGTTGCTGTCGCGCACGAATCTAGCGAACAACGGAGGAGCAAGAGGAGCGCGAAGCAAAGTCAGGAAGCGAGTCGGCGAGCGGGAGAGCAGGACGAGGAGGGAGCGCACTGGTGCCGCTCCTTCAGGACGTCGAGCTCGCTCTTCGACTGAGGCTTTGCAGGCACCTTACCGCGCTCGTAAGCGCTCTTCAGCCGGTACAAGCGCTGGTGTCGCTCGTGCGCGGTCTCGGGCTCGAAGGTCTCGACGCGGCGGCCCTTCGAGGTGCTTGGTCCCGGGTCACCGGGATACGAGCGAGAGTAGCTTGACATGCTCAGCTGGATCTCGCACTGTCTGTGCGAAGAAGGCGAGTTGGGTAGGAGGGCAAGAGTGAGGCGAACCAGGTCGGCGTCTCCCACAACCGCGCACACAAGATGGCAGGAGGATCTGGCTACCGTGAGTGCCCCGCGCAGAGCCTTAGGTCACCCAGACAGCCCCGCTGACCCGCCCGTGCGCTTGCAGAACCCGTCAAGGTGCGCTCACCGCCCCGCAGCCTGATCGCACCCGCTGACCCTCGTCCCACAGCTCGACCAAGGGCTCGAGGCATGGAACTACATGGTGCGCAGCTTTCCTCCCACCCGAGACACGCGCTGACCTCGCTCGGGACGCACAGAGGGAGAACATCTGGCGGTACTTCCGGTTCACCCAGAAGACGTCGCGCCTCTCGCTCTTCTGGGGCGCGCTCGTCCCCATCGGCGTCTTTGCCATCTGCCAGCAACAAGACGTGCGCCTTCTTGCCCCTCCGCGCGCGCGCAGAGCTGACCTCTTTCTCCCCCGCTCCCATTCGCCCTCTCCCGTCTCGCACCGCCTCGTCGCGCCATCGACCGCGTGCAGCTCAAGTGGGACGTTGTCGCGGCAAAGCGCGACGACCCGATTGCGCGGTGGGGCGAGCACGCGAAGAGGCCGAGCGAGCGGGCGGCGGCGGCGGCACCCGCAGACGACGAGGAGTAGGCGCGTTTTGTGCAAGGGTAGCGGGCTTTTCTTTCCTGTCTCGGGTAGGGTTCTGCGAGCGTTCTGTGGCGGAGGGGAGTGGCTGGCGGCTCTTCAGGCTCGGCTTACGTCTCCTTGGTGCCATCGTTTCTCCCTTCATCGCTCAGCGTTGTGCCCTTGACGTCCGCCATTCCCGCCCGAAGTTCAGACCGAGTTCGGGCTGCGCTCTCTTGCTTTGCGCTGCCGCTGAGCACGGCGATAGATTCGCTTGTTTTTCGCAAACCCGCCGACGGACTCTCCACTCTTTGGGCTGCGTCCTCGTTGCGCGCACTTTGGGGCACGGTTCTTTCCTACCATACCTTCTCCTGCTCGTTCTCCTGCGCTCGGTCCAGTCGCCATACCGGACGAGGCCATGCAGCAGCTCGAGACGCGGCTCTCGGCCGAGCGCACAACAACGCAAGACGCCTTCGATTGGACAATCGCGCGCCGCAACGCTGATGCCCGAGGACACTGGCAAGGCTACGAGCACTACAAGCTCTGCAGCGATCGGGGTTGCAGCAGCTCTGGCAGTGAAAGCCTGAAGGGTTCACCGTCGATTGCGCAACACCGTGCCTAAACGCTCGGCTTCTCGTCTCTCGTTCAGCGTGGCTCCTTCTTGAATGTGGGATGGTCAGAGATGAGCGCGCTGTCGACCTGCTTACTCAATCAATGACTGAAGCGAAGCGAGCTCTTCGTACGAAAGCAACTCGAGCGCTTCGACAATGCAGCGCTTCCTGCGGGCTTGAGCGACGCACGCCGCTAACAGCGTGTAGTGTTGCTCTGGACGGTGCAGAAGCTCGGCCAGCCGAGGAGGTCAGAGACGAGGGCTTCGCCGCACCCAACGCTCCTTCCGCTCGAACCTCTAACTTTGACTCGTTCTGAGTGGCTCGGTCGACCATGGACCAGTCGCAGTACGCGTTGCACGGTCAGTATCAGGGCCCGGGGACCGCGACCGAGCCGTACAAGGGGTGCGTCGACGCTTCTCGCTTGTGTCCCGAGACCCTCTGACCTCATCTGCTCATCTCACCCCCTCACCCACCCAGCCGGACGAACGGGGTCATGGAGGCCTCCAGCTTGCCCGGTAGCGGCAGTGGCGGATCGCAGAGCCGTCCTGGTGCGGGTCTTCGTTCGTTCTCTTCCAGTTTGCGACAAGTCAGGCTCCCCTCGCTCGCTCACTCCGCCGCTCTCGCAGCATTCCCGTACGTCGATAGCGGGCACGTTGGGTCTGACACGAACCCGTACGGAATCCACGAGTCCGGCCAACTCGACCAACGCGCGCCGCCTCCGGAGAACCTCCCCGCGTCGTCGCTGCCGTTCCTCCCGAACGTCCCTCCACTCCCCGCCAAGGATCCCTCGGCTGGCAAGGGCACCACGTCGAGGCCGTTCAATCTCCCGCTCAGCAACGTTCAGTCAAGTCTGTCGTACTCGCTCTCGCGTCTCCTCAGCCTTCCGCGCTTCGCGGCGTACCTCGCCACGCCGCTCGGCTACGCCCAGTTCAGCGCCTACCTCTCGTCCTTTTCGTCGCAGTCCGAGGCACTCGCTCAGCTCGAGCTCTGGAAGGACACGCTCGTTCTCTCGCAGCTCACGAAGCAGGCGGGCTTCGGCAGCAAAGGCATGTTCCAGGTCTACCTCAGCGAAGGCGCCAAGCCCAAGGTCACCCTTCCCGACTCGACCCTCTACGAGCTTGTCGAGGCGCTTCGCAAGACGAGGATGGGCAGCCCCGGCCTCGACTCGACCAGCAAGCACCTCCTCCAGACGCTCTACGCGAACGAGATTGAGGTACGTGAGTCGCATCTTCTGACGTTCGTGCTTTGAACCCGAGCACAAAGCGGTACACGCAGCGCCATCGCCGACGAAGTGGAGAAGCTGACGCAAGAGTCCCGCTCGCAGCGCTTCGTCAAGGCCCGCCTCCTCGCTCACACCAAGACGCAGCTCGGCAAGTACAGTCTCCGCGTCGAGGACCGCGGCGGCATCGGCTCGGCGTTCCTGCTCACGAATCCGCGCCTTCGCGACGACCCAATCTTGCTCGTCAGCCCCGGCTTCGAGCAGCTCACGGGCTATTCGGCTCAGCAGATCGTGGGCCGCAACTGCCGGTACGTTCTGATGCTTGTCGTGGCGTCTTACTCGGCGGGTCTAGGGTGCCGAACCGAGAGCTTCAGCTTCTTTCGCTTGACCTTCTTAATCTGCAACGTTACGCTAACTCTCCTGGGCCCGCTTGCACAGCTTCCTTCAGGGCAAGGCGACTTCTCCGGAGGCTGTCGACAACATCCGCAAGCGCCTTGAAGCGGCCGACGAGGTCATGCAGCTCGTGCTCAATTGTACGTGCTCCTCCACGGCTGATCTTCGGAGACATGGCGCTACCACGCTTCGACGTCCGAGTTATGCCTCGAAAGGATCGCTTACGCTGCATATGCCGGCAGACCGCGCCGACGGCAGCCCATTCCTCAACCTCCTCCACGTTCTCCCGCTCCGCGACCTTGATGGCAACCTCGCCTACTTCCTCGGCGGTGCGCTAGATCGTCCGTGGCTCAACATGAAACGCAACCTGACTCGGGCCCGGGAATTGTCTCACACAGGCCAGACGGACATGACGCGCGCGCTCACGACGGGCACCGACCTCTCGCTCATGCTTCCCGCGGAAGAGGACGTCCTCGGCGTCGACATGACGGCCTTTACGCCTGCGGTCCAGCTCGAGGCGCGCGAGTGTGCTTTCAAGCCTGCCCCTCCGCTCGGCACCTTCCACGGCGTCGACATTCCGCCGCCGGACGAGGTGCTCGGACACGAGCACGGCGGTGCGGAGGAGCACAGCGGGACGCAGGGGTCGAAGAAGGACCACGGCGGCAAGATGTCTGTCCACGGGCTCTTTGGGCTCTTCACGAAGCCCGGCAAGAGCAGCGTCAAGAAGATGTCGAAGCGCAAAAAGAAGGCCGCCGAGTTCGTTGGCGACAACGCGCAGCAGGACGGCGGTGCGGTGACGACCGAGGCGGGTCCCAACGACCAGCAACAGGTACCTCCGCAAGACGAGGGCAAGCAGAGGCAGGAGCAGCAGGGCAAGGACCCGCTCGTGGCGCCGACGCAGCATGAGACGGGCACGATGCCGCTCGAGGTGAGTGCGCGAATGTCTGCGTCTGTCGGTTGCGAACCATGCAAGTTGCTAAGTCACACCCTGCTGCGCTCGCAGAAGCGCCTCCTTGACGTCCAGGTCACGTACGAGCGTCTCGCTATCGTCAAGCGCCAGAGTGCGCCGAGCAATGTTCTGCGCGTAGCTCGAGTCGCTCTGACTGCCCCTCTGCTACAGCGCGCGAGATCATCTACACGACGTCGGGCTTCCTCCGCACGGCTGGCCTTGCCGGTACCACGCGCGAGGAGATTGACCGCTCGCCGCTCATCTACCAGGACCTCGTCGAGCTCCTCGTGGCCCACAACGCGCCTTCGCCGAAGAGTGCCGCCACGAAGGACATCAGGGCCAAGGTCAAGCAGGCGTTTGCGGACGCTGTCGGAACGCAGATCGAGTGCGCGATCCGCTTCAAGAAGGAGGGCAGCAGCGCGTTCAGGTGCGTCGAGCCGAAGCGAGACTCGTCCAAAAGTTCAGCATGGCCGACGACTCCACAACGTGCACTTGCAGTGGCACGACGCCTCTCGCCATCGGGAGGCTTCACCTCGCGCCGCTGCTCGACATGATGGGCGAGTGCATCGCCTTGACGGCCGTGTACGTCTTGTTTCTTGTCTCCCCGGGCTTGCGCTGATCTCGGCCATTGTACAGCTTTGGGTGAATACGAGATGACGAGGGGTTTGCTTGGGAGCGGATGTGCTTAGGTCTGCGTGGAGGGCACGGAGATAGCTTGGAAAGATTCGAACCGCTTTTCTTGCCTCATGCGACACTGCGGCTGGAGGAGAGGAACGAGCGGGTATCAAGACTGCGACATGCGGAGGTGGCGGTACGGAAGGACGGCGACGACGATGGGAGAGCGGGAAAGAGACAACAGCTACAAGCGGATCAACGACGACACTTTTCTCCCTCTCTTCACGCCCACACCTCGCTCGGGCCGCCCATGCTCGACGCCCACCCGCCCATGCCGCCTGGCCCGCCGCGCTCGCCACCGGCTTGCTGCGACGCCTTCGTGAGGAGCTGCGAGTGGAGCGAGTTGAGCTGCGCTGTCCAGCGGTCCAGTGCTTGGTAGCGGCGCGTCTCGAGTGCGGTGCTGCGGAAGGGTGCAGAGCGTCAAAAACACGCTGAGCTGCGTCGTTTTCGCCGGCCCGAAGCCGAGGCGCAACGAAGCGGAAGAGTGACATCTGACGCACTGCCTGTCGAGATCGAGCCGCCCCGTAACCTGGTCGATGCGGCCCTGGATCTTTTCGTCGAGGATGAGCGCGACGACAATGTCCTCGACTTGCTCGTTCGGGATGCCCAGTTGCTGCAAGCGAGAAAACGCGCGTGTGAGCGACCACTCCGGCAAACACTACGCGCCTGTGTCTCGCGTCGAGCGGCACAGTCGGCTCGAAGTCGCACTAGATGTGAACCCACCCGCGCAAGGTACGCAATCTCGATACGGTTGTAGGGCTTGATGATCTCGAGGATCCACTGTGTCCGGAGCGAGCGGAGCACGTCGTCGATGTAGCCGCGGATGAAGGGGTCGTCCATGATGGTCTCGCGATTGGCTACGACGGCGAGAGCGGTCAGCGGGCAGGAAGATAGGTGGCAATGAGGATACGCACTCTTGAGGATCTTCTCCGCTTCATGCACATCGCGGCGTTGGTATGCGCTGACCAAAGCTTGCATAGCCGCGATCTCACGATCGTTCTTGTACCTGAACGCGACATCTGGTGGTGTGAGTGCTGGACCCTGATGATACGGACAGAGCGAGGCCGACAAGGGCAAAGCTCGCCGACGATGAGGGGTACCCGAACTCACGGCTTGGTCTCCTGGCTCGTGAACGGGTCGATCTCGCTCTTGGTGAGCATGTGAGCGAGCACGAGGTACTTGAGGACCTGGACGCGCTGCGGCGAGCCTGCCTCGTCGTACGCCTTGAACGCCTCGAAGAAGTCGGTTTGCGCCTTGCCCCAGTCCTCTGCGGAAGAGCGAATCAGTGAGGGAGACAGAGAGAGCAGATGTGGCCAGGACGCACTCTCCGACATGTACATCTTACCGCCGCACTCGCGGATTACGCCTTGAATCCTTGGGTGCGGGATTGCAGACCGCACGCGCAGGCTCTTCTCGTAAATCTCCTGCAAAACAAACCGCCAGCGGCAGTCAGCAGTGGGTCAGCAAGGACTCGGCACGGACCTGCGAAGACGGGTCCACGCACCCGAAGCTTCTTGTTGTTCTTCATCTCGCCATACATCTGGATCTCAAGCGCGTAGACCTCGAGCTGCGTCGTGCCCTTCGACGAGTCGACGTCGGCACCGTCATCGGTGGGTGCGCACTGGGCGTGCAGCTCTTTGAGGATCTGCGAATGGAGCACTTTGAGCGCTGTGTCCGTCGACGTCCCCGACAGAGTACCTGACCAGCTCAGCACACCTTGTTCAGACGCGTGTACTCGTGGCGGTCGAGCCAGAGCTTGGCGAGCTTCAGATTGGTCTTGGTGCTTAGGCGCTGCGGAGAAGCGGCCTGTCAGCGAACTCCTCGGCGACAAAAAGGGCAGGCAAGCGAGCGCACATCGTTCTTCTGCTCCTCGAGCGCCTTCATCGTCACCTCGTAGAACTCCTGCATCTTGTCGAGCCCGATCCCGTCCTCTGCACTGACATAGTCGAGGATGCGGTTGATGGCCTTTTCGGCCACGTTGCGCGTGACGGCCTTTTTCGTGTATGTCAAGAGCGTCTTGTAATGTGCGAGCGCCTCGTCGTACCGCCCGAGGCGGAACGTGAGCTTGGTCATCTGCTTGAGCGCCTTGAAGCCGAACTCGCCCTGCTCGTCGCGCGACGACTCGTCGTCCACGATCTTCTGGAACGACGCGAGCGCTACATCCGGGGTGTCGCGCTGGTCTGCGTGCGGTGGGACCGTGCAGTCAGCAGACAGATTCGGCGGGTGAGCAGTAGCAGTCGACGCACTTTTGGCCGTGTAATACTCGTTCTCCACGTCGACGACATCGTCCTCGTTCTCCGAGCCCTCGTATTCGAAGTTGTAGTCCTGCAGAGTGGCGGAAGACAGGGTAAGGGGGAAGAGAAGGTGTGTTGACGAGGGTGGAGGGCGGTAGGTGGGGCGGCGGGGAGACGAACGGAGGAGCAGGGCGAGGCAGGTCAGCCGCATCCTCGGTGAACGTAATGCAGCCTAGCGAGAGCTGTGCGCACCTCCTCCTCCTCGTCCATCATCTGCGCGAGAGGGTGCAAGCGGTCAGCGATGAAGGCGAGGGGTCGGATTGCTCGACCACGACTAGCTCGCGCGAGGGCGACGATGAGGTACACGCACGAATTCATCGTCCGACATGCTGGCTGGCTGGTCGCTGGGCGGGCTGGAGAGCGGGGAGGAGCGGAAGCAGCGTGTGGTCGAGGCGAAGCGATGAAGCCGACAGCGACCAACTGCGCCCCGAACATGGCTCTTGCTAGGGCTAGACTCAAGTTGAGTGCTTGTGAGAGTGTCTCGAGAGTACAAGGAGCTCGAGCGACTTAGCCTGCCCAGGCGACCTCGCCTCATTTCTCCTCTTCCGCTCTTTCCCTCCAACTTCTCACCACCTCCGCCGGCTCTCGCTTTCCTGGTAGCCGAAACGACTGGCTGGCAGCCGTTGCGTTGCTCCATACACAGCGCTGGCATCTGCTCGGCTGCTACGTGCAGCCACGCATGGCTGCGACGACTCGATTTTCCCTCTGTCGGTCTGCGCTCTTCTTGCTGGCGTTAGCCATTGCAAACGGGAGCCTGAGCCTCCGAGCGCTTCGCTTGTGCCTTTCAGCCGCGAACGCTGACGCGCGCTGAAGCGCACATCCACGCTGTCTCTCCTCCGTTTCTCTTGCTGGTATTCGATCCGCGTGTCGTCGCATCCCTTGCCGAGAAACCTGCTCGAGGCGCTCAGTGACTGCGGCTTTATGCGATTGCGAAATTGCTTCCTCCAGCTGGCATGCTCGCCTATCGTCCGACGGCTCTGTCGCAACTCTGTACTTTTGCGCCCTCTTCGGCTTCGTGCGTCGCGTCCTGCTGGATCTGCGGGCCGCGTCGCGTGCAGCTAGCGGTCCACACCGGCATTGCTCTCATTCCGCCGCCAGATTGCCGCCAGGCCTGCCTGTCAGACCGGCAAATGGCACCGGCGCCATCTGGATAGCTCCTTGCCGCCAGCCCGTCCGTTGCGCAGGTCTCTCAGGACGTGGCCCGGCCGTCTGCTAGAGAAGCTACTGCCGCGAAAAGGTCTACAGCTCTCTGAAGCCCGCCAAAGGCAAAAAGGTCGTCAAAGTCAGATTTGGCAACAACGTCGGCACGCCGTCGGCACAGATTCCTGATGGCGGAGATGGAGGCCAGTCCGCTCATTCAGCTCGACGCACCGCCGCAGCGATGCCTCACGCGCCAAAAACTGTCACTCAGGCCTCGATAGGGCCCATCGAGGGCGTGCAGCCGCCCCCACCTGTCGATCCACTCGAGCCGGACTCAGACGACCGGCAAGGCGATGCAGCCGCATCGGGTTCGTCGGCACCTGCAGGCACGCTGCGAGAACTCGCCAGCAGCACCTTGACGCTCCAGCACAGCGAAGACGGACAGGCCGGGTCCACCCGTGGCGACAAGCGGGCCGGGGAGAAGGGCGGGCGGCGATATAGCGGCGGAGGCGCAGATATCGAAAAGGGCACCAGCACAAGCGACGAGGGCCAGGACGACGTGATTGTGGTGCAGTGGAAAGGCGACGATGACCCGGAGTGTCCGCTCAACTGGAGCTTCGGGCGAAGGATGCTCTCGACGTTCTGGTGCGCATCATCTCTTCACTCTGACGACGGGCTTGGCTGACCCTGTTTTTCGACAGTGTTGCCGGCTTCACCCTTCTTGCGTGCGTTCGTATGCGAGAGCGTTGACACTCAAACGCAGTGCTCACTTCCGTCGGCGTGCAGACCGCTATCCTCCTCGACGATGGCACCGGCGGCTGGCCAGATCGCCAACAAGCTCAACGTGACGAGCGAGATCGAGACGGCAATGCTCACCTCGATCTTCGTCCTTGCCTTCGCCATCGGGCCCTTGGTCTTTGGTCCCGCTTCCGAGCTCTTCGGCCGCATCCGCGTCCTCCAGCTCGCCAACATCCTCTACCTCATCTTCAACCTGGTCTGCGCGTTCGCCAAGACGAAGCAGCAGTTCATCGTCTTCCGCTTCTTTGCCGGCTTTGGCGGAGGCGCGCCTCTCTCGGTCGGCGCAGGCGTCTTGTCCGACTTGTGGCGCGCGGAAGAGCGCGGTAAAGGCGCTGCGTTGTACAGTCTCGGGCCACTGTTGGGACCTGCCATGTACGTACACCTTCTCTCGCATACGCACGTAGCAGAGGCCGCGCGCACCTTCTTCCGCGCCCTCTGATGGCGATACAGCGTGCCAACGTTTCGATCTCCCGCACTCACGTCGCGATACAGCGTGCTGACGTCTCTCTCTCCCGCAGTGGACCCGTCATCGGCGGCTGGATTGTGTACGTCGTGCTACGAGACTCACTTTACAGCTTATGCTTGACCGGGACTGACTAAGCAACTCTCACAGCGATCGCCTGCCAAATGACGGCTACCGTTGGATCTTCTTCTCGACTACGATTGTGAGTGCCCCAGTTCGCCCTGCAGGCGCGCCGCAGATCCGCAGGCTGACTCCTTGTTGCGCAGTTCTCCGCCTTGGTCCAGGTCGTTGGGCTCTTCGGTCTCCGCGAGACATACGGCCCAATTCTCCTGCAGAAAAAGGCTGCCGCGCTTCGCCGCGAGATGGGTCTCTCGCCCGATTCGATGCGGGTGCAGACCGCTCAAGAAGCCAAGGCCGGTCGCCGCAAGACCCATCGCGAGGTCGTCACGCACGGCATGCTCCGCCCTTTCGCGCTCATCTCGACCGAGCCCATCCTCATGCTCTTCACGGCGTTCTTGAGCGTCATCTATGGCTGCATCTACCTGCTCTTGACGACGACGACCGAGATCTACCAGGGTACATACGGACAATCGATCGGCATCGCTTCGACGCATTTTGTCGCTCTCGCCATTGGCTTCATGCTAGCGTCTCAGGTGCGTGCGTTGAGGCCTAGATTGCCGACGGCTAGCTCACCATGCCACCCGTAGGTCGGCGCGCGGTACCTCGACGTACTGTACCGTCAGCTCAAGGCGAAGGAAGGGGGCCAAGGCCGCCCCGAGTTCCGTCTTCCGCTGAGTGCGTCGTTTTCCTCGTTGCGCCTTGCGACAGACGTTGACCTCATTACGCTTCTGCGCTCGCCTTACCCTTCAGTCCTTCCCGCCGCAATTCTACTTCCGCTGGGCTTGCTGCTGTACGGCTGGGGCGCCGAAAAGGCGCTGCACTGGATCGTACCAGGTTCGTCGCGTCTCGAGCTGATCGACTCGCACGAAAACTGACGCCCATGCAACTTGCAGACATCGGCATGGGCCTTCTCGGCTTTGCCATGATCTGCATTTTCCAGTCCACGACGTCCTTCATCATCGACGTGTGCGTCCGTACCCACCCGCTAGGGCTTCTTTCGGCCTGACCTAATGCTCGCTTTACCTCCCACAGCTATACCATGCATGCTGCTTCAGCGCTTGCGACCACAATCTTCTTCCGCAGCATGTGCGGCTGCTTCTTCCCCTGGTTCGCGCCCTACAGTACGTTGCACCCCTCTCCGGCCGTACTCGTTTCGTGGTGGCGGCGGAGTTCTGACGCAGCCTTCGGCGTTGTCTTCTGCTCTCATCAGTGTACGCGGGAATCGGCTACGGGTGGGGCATGACTGCGCTCGCTTTGGTGACGATTTGCATCGGCTGGCCCGCTGTGCGTCCCTCGTCCTTTCCGTCACCCCACCCGTGCATCAGCTAATGTCACCGCCTATCCCCCAATCCGTACTGCAGGTTCCGCTCATGTGGTTCTTCGGCGAACGTCTGCGAGCCCGGAGCAAGTATGTTGCGAAGGCCCAGGCGAAGTAGAGGGGTGGTCGATCCACCGCAACTGTAGAATTCGGCTCTGTATCGCTTGCTCCTTTATGTCTCGTGCCTCCTCGCAAGAATCACAAGAACGACTAAGCTGTCACCTCATCGCGGAAATGACTTGGACTTGATCGGTTATGTCGCATCAGGTTCTGTCGCATCCCTCTTCAGCCAGTTCAAGTTCCTGCTCTCAAAGAAGCGCGCAAACTCGAAAGAGATACGACGAGATTCCAAGAGCAGTATGACAGGAAATCTAGATGCAGAGGGGCTGAAAAGTGCTACAGCGGGTTCGCCGACCCATTTGCGCCGAACGACGCTTTCTTGTCCTTCAACTGCTCAGACAGCAATGCGCACCTCCCTCCTTGGCGCAGGGTCGACCGCGCCAGTCGCTCCACCCGTCACAGGCCCCACTTCGCTGCGGACTTGATCCGCTCGCCTCGCCGCCGCAGGCCTCAATGCCTCGCCCATGCCGGCCCAGCTCGTCCCCGGCGCCCCGCGAATCGGACCGAGTTCCTCGATCCCGTGCAGGCCGACCTCCTCCCCCTGGACCGGGTACGTCTCGCCCGGTTTGCGCGCCCGCTCGCGGCCACGCGCAGCTTCGTCGCCCACGTCCGAGTTGGACCCGCTCGAGCCTTCGCGGCGCATGAGCCAGCTGCGCTGCCGTGGAAGGATGCGGCTGCGACTGCGACTGCGGCTCGCGGCGCCCTCGCTGCCGTCGGAGGCCAGGCCGACGAGCTTCTCGCCCTCCTGGTCGACGAGCTTCTGCAGCGGCGTGTTGCAGAGGCAGCGCCGGTGGAAAGGCGTGATGAGACCGCCTGGAGAGTCGAAGCCGATAGGGGCGCCGGCGGAGAGTGCGGAAAGAGCGCTCTGGGGCGCGGGAGAGGCGGAGCGAGATCGGTCTGCCGGCGTCGCAGGGACTGAGTGCCCGTTGCGCCCGCCAATGTGGGAGGACGGGTGATATTGCTTGCGGTAGACGGGTAGAAGGAGCGACGAGTTGATGCAGCCGCACTACCAGAGCATAATGTGAGTGGAGGTGCGAGAAAAAACGGACGAGATCACGCACGGAAGCGATCGTGACGGGGCTCGCCATCTCTAGCACATGGTCCTTTTTGCTGCCCGCAAAGCGGTACCGCACCTGGCACACGAGCTGGTGCTTGACTCGGATGGGCGTGTCGGTTCCGTCGAGCGTAGTCGGGCGCACAGAGTCGTCATCCGGGATGCGTGCCACGCGCGCGTACAGCCACTCTTTCCCGCCTTCGGTGACAGCGAGGGGCTGCGGCTTGAGTGCGCGAGGCTCGTACGCCATGGGCGGGGGCACGCCGCGCGAGACGTGGTCGCGGTCGAGAAGGTCATCGGTCGAATGGGCAAGCGGGGTGGACCTGCCGACTTGTCCGTCAGCGGCCAGATTGCTCGATACAATATGCCAAAACTCACGAGTCGACGTAGAAGAGGAGCTTCTTCTGGACCGGCGGACGAGAGACTGGAATTGGGGGCGAGTCTGCTCGAAACTTTGTTAGCACTCATGTGCGGCAGTTGCGTGCGCTATGGCAGGACGCACAATGGATCTCAAACTCTTGCCGCACGAATGCCTGCACCGACATGATCTTCATCCCTTCCGGCGGCGCCTCGAACGACACGCTTAGGAAGATCAATCCCGCAACGGTCAAGTGCGGCGACGAGACGTGCAGCGCGATCGGGCCAAGCTCGCACGCCGGATGCCGCACGTCGATCTCGAGCCCGGTGGGAAGGTCTCCCGGCGCGGCGGGATTGGCGATGAGGAAGATGGGGCGGGGCATGCTCGAAAGGTCGCGGAAGCTGCCGGCGCCGTGCAGGATTGCGCGAACTACGTACAAGGAAGTCATATCAGCCCGCGTCCGACAGCAAGTGCGCAAACGGAGCGCTGTGCTCGCGCTACTCGTGTAGGTCGTGTCTGGTCTGACGCACCGGTGTGTCGCACGGTCCCGAATGTAGACCGCTCGCCAACCGCTGTAGAGCTTGGAATGATGAAGCAGAAGTCCCATCTGTGGAGGAGGTCGCTCAAGGCTTTGAGTCGCTGATAGAGGGAGACATCGACAGGGCGGAACGCACGTGTGGACTCCCTGCTCCAGTCGCTCGTTGTGCAAGTCGATCTCGAGATGCTTCTCGAGCGAGACCGAGCTCTCGTAGCTGTGCGACCCGTCGCCCGAGTGCCTCGTTGCCCGGCCCACGAGCTCGACGCTGATCCGACGCGCCTTTCGCGCTGCGGCGCAACTGAGCGTGACCTGCCCGCGCAGGATGGGGTCATGCGACGGCTCGAGCGCCGCGAGCTCTTCTGGCGTCTGCGGCGAGCGCTTGGCTGGCGGGTGGAGGTAGAGGACGTCTTCGAGGAACGAGACGGTGAGGGTGTCCTTGCGACGCGAGAGGAAGCTGACCATGACTGGACGGCGAATGGTCCAAGGATGTAGAAGGGTTCTGCGAGCTCAAGTGTGATCAGCGCAGTCCTGCTGCGGACTTCCCTGGCGCGTAATGACGAAGCAAACGGACGGACGTGCGCGAGGGAATGCCGAGCGAGGGTGGGGAGAGCTCAAAAATGCGCGGGCGCAGCTTCGGTTGGGACGGCCTGCGCTGATCACACGGCAGTCGATCTGCCCGAAGCTAGTATTGCTTCTATCGCGGCGTGTAGAGGCGTCGGCGAGGAGGAGTCGAGGCCGATAGCACGAGGTGCCCGGGGAAATTGACCGCGCGAGGGCCGGGGAAGGGCACGACGGAGGAAAGGGAGAAGGCACAGCACAGCACAGACCACACAGACCCCGGAGACAGCCTCGCTTGCCTCGGAGGAGGAGCACAGGAAGGAGAGGAGAGTGCGACCTTCACCGCGGGACGAGCGATCCCGGTGCTGGCTCGGGGGTGCCGCGTCGATAGGCTGTCAAAGTCGACGCTGTCGTGTCCGGCGTCGGAAGCAGCTCTCTGACTGGCGCAGGAAGGGCAGAACGAGGGAGGGAAGCAGCGCAAGGGAGCGTGAGGCGGTGCCAAGGACGAAGACAATCTCTGCCCTGAATCGCTAAGACTCTCCGAGCGAGGCGAGGCACACTGCTAGCAGGAACAGAATCGGAATGCTGTCATACTCTGACGATGAGCGGCGAGCCCAGGGGGCCCGCTTCACCGCTCTGTGCGTCCGCGCCGAAGTGGGCCTGGGAAAGGCTCCACGCAGGTACTGTAGAACAAGCGCGCGTTGTTGCAGGTTTGCGACAACTCACTCATCATCCTCGTCGTCTCCCGTCGGCTGACCCGGCGACCCACCTGTCCCCTCGTCGTCGTCGTCGTCCTGCTTGTCTGCGCCCGAAGCAGCTGCCGCCGGGCTGCCCGCATCACCCTCGTCGTCGTCCTCTTCCGAGTCGTGAATGTACTCGGCCGACTTGACCATGCCGCTCGACTTGCCCTTGCGGCGGCGCAGCGGCTTGGCCCGCACGGGCGCGTCCTCGTCGTCCTCGTCGACGTCCATCGGCTGCGAGCCGTCGCGGTTCTTTGCCTTGGACTTGCTCTTCTTCGGTTTGGGGTCCTGTTCATTCGTGCAGCAGAACGTCAGCGAAGCTCGCCTCGTCGCTGCAAAGCGTTGGCGCACCTTCTTGGCGCGCTTCTTCTTCGCCGGCTTGTCCACTTCTCCTCCGTCGTCGCTCGACTCGCCCGTGAACTCGGCCTCGTCGCCGCCCTTGACCTTGGTCGACTTGCGCTTCTTGCCGCCGGCGCCGCCCTTGCGCTTCTTGCCGTCGTCGTCGTCGTCCTCGTCCGCCCACGCCTTGCTCAGCGCCGCCCACTGCTCGGCCTCCTCGCGCATGCGCTTGCGCTGCTCGGCGAGCGCCTCGGCCTGCCGCTGGATCTGCGCGAGGCGCTCGCGCTCGAGCTCGTCGAGCCGCTGCTGCTCAGCCTCGCGCGCGCGCCGCGCCTGCTCGAGCTTGCCCGACTCGGTCGCCTCGTACGCCTGCTGCGCCTCGAGCAGGCCCGCGAACCGACGCTCGAGCGAAGTCGTGTACGAGCGGCGCTGGCGGGCGACGTCCTTCGGGTAGGGCGAAGGCTCGACCGTGTCGTTCGCGAGCTGGTCGAACAGGCTGCGGACGTGCTTCTCGTCAGCGAATGCGGGGAAAGACACGAGCATCGCGGACCTACACTGCGGACGATTGCAGGTGCTCGTACGCCGCCCGGAGCTCGACCGACGTGCGCTTCTCGACGGGAAGGTTGGCGAGGAGCTCGAGGCCCTTCTGCTTGAGGATGGCCATGTTGAACACGTTGGCGAGGTCGGCCGGGTTCAAGTCGGTCGCCTGTGCATTTCCACGAAACGCGGTAGGATCAGGATTTGCTCGAGCAGGAGAAGCCGAGCCGAAACGAGCGAGCTCACCTTTTGCCCAAACTCGATCGCGTGCTGCAAGTCGCGGAAGCTCTGGTCCTTCATCGACTTGTGGTAGTACGCGCGCGAGAGGTACCACAGGACCGTGCCGCTCTTGCCGTGCAGGTACCGCCGCAGCGCCGTGTTGTACTGTGACGCGAGCAGCGCGAGTCAGGGCCGTTCTCGCCTCAGCGAATCGCGGCTTTGAAAGCGGCAGAGGGCATCCCGATGTGCGCAGAGAGTCCACCGACTCACGTTCTCGATCGCGCGGTCGTACTCGTCGCGCGCAAAGTGGCAGTGGGCAATGTTGACGTAGACGCTCGCGTCGTTGACGCTCTCCTTGACCTTGGTGAGGATGTTGAGCGCGTCGCGCGCGTTGCGGAGCCGCGCCTGGTACTCGGTCAGCGGCGCCGCGGTCCCTCCGGGCGTCGTCGCACCGGCGGCTGCACCCGCGTCGGCCGGCCCGTTGCCGAGCGTGCTCTCGGCGAGCCCGATCGCGAGGCCCTGGGCGGCAAAGGCGCACTGCGGGTACAGCTGGAGCGCCTTGTCGAAGAACTCTGCCGCGCGCGTGAATTTCGCGATGCGGTCGCGCTGCGCGTCTTTCCCCTGGTGCTTGTTCTCGCGCGCCTCGAGGTACGAGAGCGCGCCCGACGCGCACAGCGCGTACACGTCGTGCCGCGAGACCTCTTTGAGCGTCGCGCGCGCAAAGTCACGCGCGACGCGCAGCTGCGCCGTCTCGACGAGGAAGTAGGTGTAGAGCGCGCGCAGCTCGGGGTGCGACGGCTGCGACGTCAGCGCCTCCTTGATGAGCTGGTGCGCGACGTCGTACTGGTCGCGCTGGCGCGATTTGATGGCGAGGAGCGCGAGGCGGGCCTTGGCTGTGGGAGGGCGGAAGACCTCATGTCAGCTACTCGAACGAATGCGCAGCGCAGACAAGCGATGCCTCGCGCCCCGACGCACCTTCGACAAACTCGGGGTGACCCGTCAGCAGTCCCTCCCACTCGCTCTTTGCGCGCTCGGCATTCCCGAGCGCCTCCCTGCACGCGGCGAGGTTGAACGCGACCGTCGTCATGAGCGCGTCCGTCTCTCCGCCGTCGAGCGTCCCGTCAAAGTCGCCCGCGACGCGCGAGATGGCGAGCTCAAACTCGCCCTCGGCGCGCTGCAGGCTCGCCGCGCTCGCCGCGTCGCCCGCGCCGCGGCGGTTGAAGAGGCACACGGCAATGTTGTTGCGCACGCGCGGGTCGACCGCGTCCTTCTTGTCTTCGCGCGCCTCACCGCCGTCGCTCGCCGCGGCGGCGTCGTCTGCGCGCTCGGCCTCGATGCGCGCCGCGTGCTGCCACGCCGTGAGGCTGCGCTCGACGCCCGGCTCCTGGTCGGCCCACAGGCGCGCGATCTCGACGTAGAGGTCGCGGTCGTCTGCGAGCGCGCGCACGCGCTCGCTCTTGGCGACGCCGAGCGGGTCGGCAGCCACGTCGTCCCCCGCGCCGTCGCCCCCAGTTCCCGCACCCTTCCCCTGCGCAAAGATGCGCAACACCTGCTCGTACGCGTCCTTGGCCGCCTTGCGCGCGCCCTGCGCATCGGCGACGCTGTGGAACGTAAACGCGAGGTGCGTGTGAATCGCCGCGAGGCTCACGAGCGCCTCTACACATTTCGGCGCGCGCCGCAACAAGGTCTCGAACGCAAAGATGGCCTGCGGGAACTGCTCCATGCGGACAAAGACGCCGCCCGCGCCGAGGTGCGCGACCGCGAGGTCCGGCACGGCCTCGGCCGCGCGCTGGTACGCCGACAGGACGTCGGCGCCGGCGAACGCGGCCGTCGCCGGGTCGGCGTCGAGGGCGCGCGCGCGCGCGAGGTGCGCCTCGCCGACGAGGAGGCGCGCGTCGGCGAACGCGAGCATGCGCTCGGCGAGCTTGAGCGCGTTGGCGGCACCGGCGGCGCCGCCGGGCGTCGAGAGGAAGTGGGCGGCCATGGGGCCCATGGCGGCGGCCGAGGCCGACGTGTTGTCCTTTTTGAAGGCCTGCTGGACGAGCGTGAGGCCGAGCGAGTAGGCGGCGGTGCGCGCTTCGGAGCCGCCGGCGAGGAGCGGGTCCTTGGAGCGGTTCAGGTGCAGGAGGCCGAGGAGGAGCGGCGCAGACGGCGACGACGAGCTCGGGTTCTGCAGGCATCGTCAGCACTCGTCCTGCATTCGGAAAAGAGAAGAGGCGAAGAGGGAGGACGCACGACGGCCATGCTGCGCTCCCAGGCCCTGCGCGCCTTTTCGTGGTCGCCGAGCATGTAGAAGCACAGGCCGATGCCGATGCGCGGGTCGGGGAGAAAGTCGGACTTGAGCTGGAGCACGAACTGGTACGTCTTGAGCGCCGGGCGGAACGACTTTTGCGAGAACTGGATGCGGGCCTGCGCTCGAGGAGGTCGGGTCAGCGAGGATGCCCCGATCGAGGTGTTTGGGCAGGAACGCACGCGGCCCATGAGCGCCATGAGGTGAGTGGGCTCTTCGGCGAGGATCTGCTCCCAGAGCTTGCTCGCCTGGTCGAGCTGGCCCGAGGCCATGCACCAGGCGGCTGTAGGCGGGGAGAACAGAGGGTCAGGAGCTTTCTGCGAGTGCACGCAAGAGCGAACGCACCCTTGACGTCGCGCACGACCTTGCTGTTGGGGTCGATGGCCTCTGCGTTTTCAATGTCCTTTGCGGCGCGGAAGAGGTAGTCGGCCTTGAGCATGGGGCCGTGGGGCGGGGGCGGCATGCCCGGGCGGACCCACTCGGGGTGGTTGGGGTCGCGCGGGGGGGCGATGGGCCCGGCGGCGGGGTTGTCGAGGCGGAGCTTGGGGGCCTTTCGTGCGAGGGCGAGGTGGAAGGCGGCCTTTTGGCAGAAGAGGGGGACGCGGTCGCGCGGGTCGAGCTGGGCGGCGAGGGCGGTGTCGGCGGTCTCGAGGGCGGTGCGGGCGCGGCCCTGGAGCCAGCACTGCTCGACGAAGCGGACCCAGGAGCGGGCGGGAGCGCGCTCGCGCGAGAGGAGGCCGACGACGTCTGCGATCTGGGCCTGGGCGTCGTCCTCGGTGGGCGAGTCGAAGACGTCGGCGAGAGAGACCGAGATGGTTTCGTTGCTGTGCGTGTGGACCTCGAGGACGTCGTGGGGAGGAGCGGCAGCGGGAGGTGGTGCTGCTGCAGCGTCCATCTTGGCGGGTGGCGAGCGGTGGGCGTCGATCAGGTGGCAGTGCAGGTCTGGCGGGTGCTTGAATGGCCTCGCAGGCGGTGTACGTGGATGAGAGTGAGAGTGAGAGCGAGAGGAGGGGAGGGAGGAGGAGGTGCGAGTCGGGCGAGAGAGGGAGCAGCTGGGGAGGGTGGCGGGAATGCAGCTGGTGCCTGTCGCTCTGCAGCACGCGCACTCGGCTGGCCCAGCACGCGTCGGGTCGATGGAGAGACGCTGGCTGCTCCTTGCTCGTCCTCGACGCGACTCGGAGACTCGCTTCTGTCCGACTCTTCCGTGCTTCTCGCCAGGACCAGCGCGCAACGATGGCCGGACGCATGCCCATGGGGGTGCGCACCTTACCCGCACTCGCACGCACGCCCTCCCGCTCACCTCCCCCCTCTCGCTCCTCCTCACCAACCCGCAGAACCCTACCGTCCTCGTCCTCCGCGAGGGCACAGACACCTCCCAGGGTCAGTTCTCTCCTTCTTGTAACCACACAAGCACCGCCGTATATTCACCCGCCTCGCCTCCCTCCCTCCTGCAGGCACCTCTCAGCTCCTCTCCAACATCTCTGCCTGCCTCGCCATCGCCCAGACCGTCGCCAGCACCCTCGGCCCCCGCGGAATGGACAAGCTCATCGTCGGCGCAGACGGAAACGCCACCATCTCGAACGACGGCGCCACCATCCTCAAGCTCCTCGACGTCGTCCACCCCGCCGCCAAGTCCCTCGTCGACATTGCCCGCGCACAGGACGCAGAGGTCGGCGACGGCACCACCAGCGTCACCCTCCTCGCTGCAGAGCTCATGCGCGAGGCCCGCCCCTTCATCGAGGACGGCGTCAGCCCGCACATCATCATCAAGGGCTACCGCAAGGCCGCCCAGCTCGTCCGTCGCCCTTTCTTTCCGCTCTATTCCGTTTGACCCGCACACTCACACTACTCGACAGGCCATCGACCGCATCAACGAGCTCGCCGTCACCGTCGAGTCCAAGAACGAAGAGTCCGTCGCGCCCCTCCTTCTACATGCTCCACTCTGCGCGCACTAACGCCAAGCTTGCACCCCCGCAGGGACTTCCGCTCGCTGCTGCTCAAGTGCGCGTCGACGTCCATGTCGTCCAAGCTCATCCACTCGTCCAAGCCCTTCTTCTCGCGCATGGTCGTCGACGCCGTCCAGACGCTCGACCCGGCCACGCTCGACCCGAGCCTGATCGGCATCAAAAAGGTCCCCGGCGGCGGCATGGAAGAGTCGCTCCTCGTGCGCGGCGTCGCCTTCAAAAAGACCTTCTCGTACGCCGGGTTTGAGCAGCAGCCGAAAAAGATCCTCGAGCCCAAGATCCTGTGCCTCAACGTCGAGCTCGAGCTCAAGGCCGAGCGCGACAACGCCGAGGTGCGCGTCGAGCACGTGTCCGAGTACCAGGCCATCGTCGACGCCGAGTGGTCCATCATCTACCGCAAGCTCGAGCTCATCGCCGAATCGGGCGCGACCGTCGTCCTCTCGCGCCTCCCGATCGGCGACCTCGCGACCCAGTACTTTGCCGACCGCCAGATCTTCTGCGCCGGCCGCGTCGCGAGCGACGACCTCAAGCGCGTCGTGTCGGCCGTCGGCGGCGCCGTGCAGAGCACGTGCAGCGACATCCGCCCCGCCGAGCACCTCGGGCGCTGCGCCGTCTTCGAGGAGCGCCAGATCGGCGCCGAGCGCTACAACCTCTTTGAAGGGTGCCCCGAGGCAAAGACGTGCACCCTCGTCCTCCGCGGCGGCGCAGAGCAATTCATCTCCGAGGTCGAGCGCTCCCTCAACGACGCAGTCCAGGTCGTCCGCCGCGCAGTCAAGAACGGCACCGTCGTCGCCGGCGGCGGCGCAGCCGAGGTGCGTCTCTCTTTCCTCTCGTTCCGTACTTCTCTCTCTCGGCGCGCGAGACTGACCCACTCCGCTCGGTCCGTTCCTCGCCCCGCCCGCAGATGGAGCTCTCTGCGTACCTGCGCGCGCACGCGCGTACGCTCCCGGGCAAGCAGCAGCTGATCATCAGCGCGTACGCGAAGGCGCTCGAGGTGATCCCGCGCACGATCTGCGACAACGCCGGGCTCGACGCGACCGACGTGCTCAACAAGCTGCGCATGCTGCACGCGCGCGGGGAGACCTGGGCGGGCGTCTCGGTCGACGACGAGGAGGACGAGGCGGGTGAGGACGAGGGAGAGGACGAGGCGAGCAGGGGCCCGCGCGGAGTCGCCAACAACCTCGAGAGGTTCGTGTGGGAGCCCGCGCTCGTCAAGGTCAACGCGCTCGAGGGCGCGACCGAGGCGGCGTGCGTCGTCCTCAGCGTCGACGAGACGGTAAAGTCGCCGTCGTCGGCCCAGGTGCGCTCTCTCTCTCTCTCGCTCTGACGAGCCAGAACGGCATGCTCACTGACGGTGGCTCGCGCGTCACAGCAGCAGCAGGCGCCGCCTGGTCGCGGCGGGTTCGCCGGGCGGGGACGCGGGCGCGGGCGGTGAGCAGTCTGAGCAGTGACGGGAAAACGGCTCTCTCTTTGGGTTCTCATTCTTCGCTAGATACGCCTGTGCCATCACCCTCTCTTACGCAACCCCCTGCAAAGCTCTTGTGTACACTTCTGTCGCACGCGCACGCGAGAGTCGAAGGCTGCACCGCCCCGTCGTCATCTCTTTCCTTCGTAACAAGCGCACGCTACTCGCATGGAGCGCTCGTCCGGTAGTGCTGCTCCCGCTGCTGCTCCTCCGCCCCGGCTGGGCACTCGCACGCGCCTCTTTGCGCTCTCGTCGCTCGCGCTCGCCATCGCCCTCGTCGCCGCTCTCCTCTCGCCCTCCGCCTCGCTGCTCTCGCCCGCGTCCTCCCGCTCTGCGAGCGCAGGGACCCACTCGGCGCACTACGCGATGCAGCTGCGCGCCGACCCGGCCCCGCGCACCCTCCGCGTCGGGAGCCTCAACATCCGCTACGACATGCACGCGCGACACCCCGAGCGGCGCGTCGCGCGCTTCGTTGCGGCACTCGTCTCGCCGGGCAAGCAGAAGGGGGGCCGGGAGGGAGAGGGCGAGGAGCGGTACGGCGAGGAGAGGTGGCAGGACCGCAGGGAGCCGCTCGTCGACTTGGTCCGGTGGGAGCAGCTCGACGTCCTCGGCGTGCAGGAGGCGCTCCACCACCAGCAGCTCGACCTCGCCGCGTTGCTGGGGGAAGACGAGTGGGGCCACGTCGGCGTCGGTGCGCTCTCTTCCTTGCTCCCCCTCTTGCTCTCGATCTGATGGCTGAGAGACGCCCGACCTTCCGCGCAGGTCGCAACGACGGGCACAAATCGGGCGAGGCCGTGCCCATCTTCTACCGCCGCTCGCGCCTCGCCCTCCTCCGCGTAGCGCACCACTGGCTCTCGCCCACGCCGGACAAGCCGGGCAGCAAAGGGTGGGACGCCGGCCAGCCGCGCATGGTCACTATCGCCTTCTTCCGCGACCTGCTCGCTCCCTCGCCCGGCACCGTCGATGCAAGTGCGCCCGCCGACGTCGTCGTCGCCAACACGCACTGGGACGACCGCGGCGTCGTCGCGCGCGCCGAGAGCGCGAAGCTCATCCTCCGCCTCGTCGAGCGCGAGGTCGCGCACGGGCCCGCGGACAGCAGGGAGGACCCGCTCGTCGTGCTCACGGGCGACCTCAACTCGCCCGCGAGCGAGGAGGGGTACCAGGTGCTTACCGGGAGAAGGTATTCCGCGACGACGTTGGGGCAGAGCGAGGGGGAGGGGGCCGAGGAAGATCAGCTCGCCAGCTTCTTCGACGCGAGGCACGAGATGGCGACGCGAAAGACGGAGCTGGCGGGTCCGGGGGCACTCAGCAGGTGCGTCAACGCTCGAGCTCTCGCAAGCGTCGAGCTGACATTCTGTTGCCTCGCCCCTCTTCGCACGCTTCTGCGTTCGCACAGACGCTTCGGCCCGCTCAACACCTTTACGGGCTTCGTCCCGTCCGACGAGCCCAAAGTGATCGACTTTGTCCTCCCCTACGCCAACGGCGCCTTCCACCCTCTTTCCGCCTCCTCCCGCTCTCCCGCTCCCGCTTCGACCGCGCCACCACAGCCTCGCTGGAAAGTCGCCGCGTACGGCGTCATCCCCAACTTTTTCGAGGACCTCGCCGGCCGCCGCGCGCCGGGCGACGAGGGCAAGCGCGACGCGCTCGTCCGGAGCGACCATCGCCTCGTCGTCGCTCGCTTCGAAGAGGTTGTCGCCTCGCGCTCAGGCGCAGCAGGTGGTGTCGAGCCTGGCCGCCTGAGCGAGCCGACTGTGCGCGACGACGAGCAGGTCGCTGTCGAGGTCGAGATGCTCGAGGAGAGCAAGGTCTGATGGCGACGGGGTGACGACTGTTTCTTGCTTGCGTTTGTTGCTTGTAACAAATCTTCAGCCGAGGGCCCCAGTCAGAGTCCTGGGTCCTCCAGCGCAGCAGTTTCCGCGGGCTCGGCGCACTAGGTGCTTTTCGCTTCCGCTTCTCTCCGCCTGCGCCCGGCCGCTGTCCGGCCGTGCGGAACTGTCCTGGGCCCTCCCTTCCCGCTTCCTGCAGCAACGGCACAATGCAGCGACAGCAAAGCTCCTGCTGTATCGTGTTTTTTTCCATCGACAGTTGGGCCGCGTTCCGCTTGCAGGCTTTCTCCTCGGCCTGCACTCCCTTTCCATTCATCCGTGCACCCGGAGAGGGCAAGCAGCTCTTCTCCGTGCTACAAAGCGTACCGCGGCGTCGCGGCAAGCGCGGGACCGGAAGGCGTGTCCAGAACCGAGAATGAGGGGCCAAGTGCGCGGAGCGGCGTGAACGGGTGCACAGCACAGCAAAGACAATCGTGCAGCAGCAGCTTGAGAGTGCGCTGTGCTAGAAGCGCTGCCAGCGTTGTGGTGGGAGCGAGGGAGTCGCGCTGTTCTGCCTTCAGGCCTCATGCTCCATGAGCTTCAGCGTCTGACTTCCGAGCCCGACGCTGGACATCTTCACGCTCATCTGCCAACTTCGCCGTCTGACACTCTTGGTCAGGACGGAACACAATCATGCCCGATGTAACTCGCGAGTAAGGGAAGGGAACTAAAGCTGGTTCAGTCTGCACCGACGAAATCGTCTGCCGCCTCAGCCTAGCTATCGTTTCAGGACCTTTACAGCTGCACTTGCCGCCGCCTGCAGCTCGGCCACCTTTTCGGCCTGCGCCGCCGCCTCCAACGCTGCGCGCACCTTGCCATCCTCGATCCCCTTCCGCGCGCTCTCGCGCTCCTTCGCGTCCGGAAGCTGCTCGACCATCTCCGCCAGCACTCGCCACGCCTCGTACACGCGATGCCGCACGCCCGGTACGTCGTCCCCGCATAGGACGAGGAGCATCTCGCGCCACTTTGCGAATGCGCACAGCGCAAGCGCGATGCGCGGCGAGTAGACGAGCGACGTGAGCGCGCCGGAGGCGGCGAGGCGCGTAGGCTTGTCCGGCGACGACGCAAGCGCGAGGACGACGTGCAGCTTGGCCGAGGGCGGTTTCGGCCCGTCGAGCGGTGCCTCTTGAGGTGGCTCGAAGTAGGCGATCCCGGCGTCCGATGCGGCCAAGTTGCACACGAGCTCGGTGGCGGCTCGTCGCACCATCGCATTGCTGCTGAGAAGGAGCTCGTTGACGACGTCCAGGAGTTTGTTTGCCGAGGAAGGGCGGTCGCGCAGCTCGAGGCGTGCGAGCTGCTCCGTCAGAGCTGGGTCGAGCGATGCGATATTGGTGAGCGCCATGAGAGACTCGAGGGTCGCAAGGAGAGATGCGGGACCGCCGTCGGACGAGGCGGACACGGCAAGCGGGAGCGTGAGGGCGGTAGTCGCCTCGAGGAGGAGCGGGGCTGAAGGGGAGCCTCCGAAGATGAGGAGCGGGTTGGCGGTGATGTAGAGCTTGGCGAGGCCCTGAACCGCCGGAGTGTCGTGCGCAGGCGAGAACGGCGCGGGTAGTTGCCGGATGAGCGAGAGAAGAAGGCGCGCTGCTCCCGCCTGTAGAAGTTCACCACGAAGACTCTGCGGCGTGACGAAAGAGTGTAGAATGCGGGCGGCAAGGCGCCGAGTCTGCAGAGACGGGGAGAGGCAAAGCTGTCGGACGGTCGGGATGGGCGAAGGGTCGTGCCGGACGAGGAGACCGACGCGCGCCGTCACCGACTCAACCGTTTCCGGCTGTACAGGACTTCCAGCATCGCCTTTTTGCGCCGCTGCGGCCGCGAAGCGTTTCAGGCGCTCGACTTGCGCGGCATCGCCTTGCGCGTCCGGCGAAGGGAAGACGGCAAGGTGGTCGAGGAGGGTCGCGACGGCGTAGTCGCGCGCGCTCTCGGATAGCGTCGGCGCTGTAGCGGTCTTGGGCGCAAGGGAGAAGAGGGTGGCGAGGAAAGACGAGTCGGTCGCAATCTTCTTGACGGGCGGTGACGGTGCCAAGGTGAGGTAGGCAAGTGCTTCGAGGGACGGCAGTATCACGTCCCCAGCCGGCGTAACGGCCTTTCTCGACGCCACAAGACGAACAAAGAGGCGGGCGAGGTCTTCCAGCGTCCACCGCGAGGGGGATCCGCCTGTGTCGGCAGTTGGTAGGCCCGTCGTCGAAGGCTCCTCTTTGCCCAGCCGCAGCTTGACGACGGCAACACCCGCGAGTGCCGTACGCTTCGCCTCGGTCCCTCCGCCGGCCACTTCGTTGGAAGGCGAACCCAGCAAGCTTTCGAGCCATTCGCCGGCGGAGGACCTGACGAGGCCGCGCATAGAGGGCTGTCCCGCCGCGAGCGACAGCAGCTCGACCAGCGCAAGCATCTCGTCATCTTGCTTCGCCTTGCCCTTTCCGACTGGGCGCGAGATGAGCTCCACGGCTTCTTCGAGGCGCGAGCGGAGCGAGTCGAGCTGGAGAAGCGAGGCCGCCACCGCCGGCGCAACCTGGAGGACACCACTGAGGGCTGACAGGCCCTCTACTAGCTCTGCCGAATCTGAACCGCTCAGACGCGACTCCAGTGCGTCCTGGAGAGCGGACCGGGTGGTCGAGGTAGGGGAAGGCGAGAGAAAGCGCGCAAGAACGGCGAGGGCGAGTGTGTGCTGCTCGGTCGATGACTTGAGTGCGCTCAAGAGCTTGTCCAGTTCGTCGCACGTCAAATCGAGCGGCGACGGGCGCGAGAGCATCGCCTTGAGTTCATCACCAGATGAAGACGACGGCGGCGCCATGTTGATCTGCAGCGCGCATGTTAGCGGGGAGGACGATAGACATGCTCGAAGGAAATGCATACACCGCGAGAGAGAGCGGAAGGACGGATGACGCTGAACGGTAGCAGGGCACAGAGCGAACGAGCCTCTTCCAGAAGGCTGTCCTCGCTCTCGACTCGACGGTAGACCGAGGCAGGACAGCTTGTGGGTATAAACGGAGGGCGCAAGATTAGGGCGCGGTTGCGGAACGACAAGAATTACAAGATGCGAATACGCCGACTAAGCCAACTCCTCTAGCTCCTGAGCGACCCTCAACCTCTCGCGGTTCAGCTCCGACCTGCGCCTCAGTCGCGCGACGAGCGCACTCCTCGTGCGCATCCGCTCCCTCCGCACGTCCACCGTCCCCTTCTCGTTCCAGCGCCACTGCTTGAGGCCCTCGCGGCTCATCCGGCGATGCAGGTCGTCGCTCTTGCCACCAGACGACGCGCGAGCGTCCGCGTCCGCCACGCTGGGGAAGAGTACCCTCAGCGCGTCCTGCGAGTGCGGACTGCGCATCGCCTTCTTGAGGCTCTCGAGCTCGGGGCCGCGCGAACCGCCCTCGAGCTCCCAGATGGCGACGATGGGCGCGGCCTCGGCGCGGAGGAAGGGTGGGAGCGGCTCATAGCGAGCGGCCTGAGCGCGCGAATCCGACGAAGAAGGCGGTGCGTCCGTAGCCGGGGTGTGCAACGTACGCAAGGACGAGGAAGACGCGCCGCCGGCCAGCTCGGCCTCGAGTCGCGCTCGGCGCTCCTGCAGTAGGAACACGCGCAGGGCATGCCGGCCCCACCCGCGCACGAAACGCGACGCATCGCCGTCCCCAAGCTCGCCCTCCTCTGCGCCTGCAGCGACCGCGCGCGCATCCCGGCGCTCGAGCATCCTCCCGCGGCGCACCTCGCCGGCGTACAGCTGCAGCATGTGCGTGTAGGCCTTCTCGGGGAGGACCCAGCCCTTGCGCTCGCGCCCATGCGAGCGGGTGCGGGAGCGCTCGGCCGCCCAGCGGGCGTTGCGGAAGACGCGCTCGGCGAGGCCAACGCGTCCGGCGCATGCGAGCGCGTGCAGGAGCGCGGTGTAGACGTGCGGGTTGCGGCCCGATGACGGCGGAGGGCGAGCGGCGAAGGAGGGGGACGAAGCTGCGAGGGCTTCGGATGGCCGCGACTCGTGGTTCAGCTCGGGCAAGAGGCGGAAGACGAGCTCGTCAAGCTCGTCGAACGAGCTAGTTTGCACCATCTGCGCCAATAGCCGCGACACCGCGTACGCATCGCCGTCCGCCGCCTCGATAGTGCGCCGTGCTGAAGGGACTTGGTCGCCGAGGGCGGTGAAGAGAATGTTGTGCGTCTCGGGTGAGGGCGCGATGCCAACGTCGGACATGCGCTCGAGGAGCGCGAATCCGACCTCGGGTGACCTCCATCGCAGCGTCACGTACGAGATGAGCGCGTTGAAATCGTACAACGCGAGGGGAAGCTTCGCCGGCAACGAGGACAGCGCCTTGCCGAGCGAGATGCGGGAGCGCTCGATGCGCAGCTCTCGCCCAATCACGTCCTGGAGGAGCCGACGCAGTACCTCGTCGACGATGTGCGAGACTTCGGCATGCGCTCGGGCACGCCGTCGGCGTAGCGACCCGCGCGAGAACTGGTCGACGGGGGCAGCAGGCGGGAATTTGGCGAGAAGGTGGATCAACGGGGCCAGTACGTCGCGCCGTGTCGCTGCCGAATCGAGCTCGACAATGCGCGCCAAAAGTGCGTCGAGCGCGCCGGCGAGGTGCACGACAGCGGCGAGAATCTGCATCGAGGCGGTTGCCTCGAACTTGCGCTGGGCCGGGCGAAGGGCGAGCGAAATGCGCTTGAGGAGACGCGTGAGCTGCGCGTGCGCGAGCGCGGGATCGGCATGGGATATCCACTCGGCGCAGAACTGCGCCGCGAGGTCTTCGCGCTCGATCTCGAGTGCGAGTTGGATCGATGGTTTCAGCGCGGCCGGGGATCGGCGGCGTCGGAGGCGCGAGACGGCGAGGGAGAGCGCGAGAACGGGAGCCGGAGGAGATTGCGCAGGATCGCATGCGGCTACTCGTGCCCAGTGCTGGACCAGTAGGTCGAGAGAACGGGTAGGAAGGGAAGTCGGCGGGCGCAGAGAGCGCTTGCGGTGGCGCCTAGAAGACGGAGGTGTCACGTCTGATGCAGAAGCGTCGTTGAAGCCAGGGATGGTGCGCCACTGGCTCTCGAGTGCTGCCGGATCTTCTGCCGCAGCCCCGTAGTCCCGCTCCCACGCCTGCGCGCTGGGCGCCGCCGCTTTCTCCCTGCGCCGCTTCGACAGGGTAACCTGCGGCAAAGCGACCTTGCCCTCATCGTCTCCATCTGCGATCGCCTGCTCGTGCTCAACCCTTTGACGCCACGCATCGCGCGCAGCTTCTCGCTTCTGCCCTGCCAGCACAGCATCCCACATGATCGTGTCGAAGCGCAGCGACTGGCGCGCGATGCGAACGGCGACGGGCAGAAGCGTGTCGGCGAGACGAGGGTTGGAGGCGGTGGTGGGTTTGAGGAGGATGCGGAGAACTTCGTGCAGAGCTATGGCTGCGGGGAAGCGCCAGACCCACGGCTCGGGTGCAACCCGCGGAGCGGTGTCGGGGGTGGAATCGGGGAGGTGAAGCTGGGGTTCCTGATTGAAGAGGTGGAGCTGGCGGATGGTGAAGGCGGCGTCGTACGGTGTTGCCGTGAGCTGCCGACGCAGTTGAGACCCGAGTTGATGCAGCTGACGTGGAGAAGGGCAAGGGTATTGCACTGGATGGACGATATCGACCGGGTCATCGTGCTCGTCGGCAGCAGCGGCTTGCGCCTGCTCCGCCTCGGTGCTCGCTCGTCGTGCCCCAATGACGGGAATCAGACAGCTGACGAGGCTGATGCTGCTGATGTGCGCAAGGAGCAGGGAGGGGTGGATCGACGGTCGAGCGGGCTGCGCGAGTGCAGGTCGCGGCGGTGCTAGAGTCGCGAAGCCGGGAGATCGCTGCGGCAGCCGAGGCGGGACCGTGCGAGGCCTGGCATGTTTCAGCAGGCTCGGCGGGCGCATCTGCGCGTGTACAGCCGCCGAAGTCAGCTCGCTGTTCTCCGTCGCTGCAAGGTCCTGCTCCGAGCCGCACGACTGGAGTCGTGCCAGCGGCGGATCTGTGCCTCGTTCGAGAGGCCTCTGGGACACTTTTCCGAGGTACGCTAGGCGTTGCGCCAGCTCTGACTTCGCAGATGCCTTAGTCGCCTGGAGCGCTGTGAAGGGAGAGGAAGATGTGCGACAACACGCGTCGACGCACCGCGGGCGCCGCCGAGATCCTTGTGCTGACTCGCTTGGTCTCGTTGAGCTCGCCCAGGCGCGATCGAGCGGCAGGGAGGAGTTGGACGCAAGGCAGGAGGAGGTTCCGTCTTCCGCTGCGAGGCGGTGCATACGGTTCCTCGCCCGCAAGTAATGCGAGCCCGGATGCGGGCCTCTACAGTCACTACTGAGCGTTCTATGTAAGAGCACGCTCTGCCACCCGGAAGTTGTGCCTCCCATTCTCGTGACTTCCCCCTTCCTGCAGCTGCGTTGCGAAGTCGTTCACGCTTCGCCGCCTTTTCCCCTTGCCACGTTTCGGTGTTACGGCTTCCAGTTCGAGGCCCTGCCACCGAAAGGCGCCTCTCGCTAGCTGCCACCGCGGCGTGGACATCCCGGTCTCGCCTGACCGGCCGAAGTGCGAGAGACGTTGCATTGCGTAGATTGAGACCGTACTGACGTGAGGAAGAGTGAAGAACGACCGAACGAAAGTAAGGAGCGGGGATCAGAAGCGAGAGGGAAGTTGGGAACGAGTTGCAGGAGGAGCACCCGGCTCTCCGAGCCTCGGAGCGTCGCCGCATCTTAGTACGAGAAGAGCATGCGGTAGATGCGAATGTGCCAGGGCGCCGCCTTGCGCTCGGCCCTCCACGTCCGCATTTCCTCGACCGTGAACCAGCACTTGCGGCCAGTCTGCACGGGCAAGGGTCAGCGTCTACCTCGACGACGCTGGCACCGAGACGCACGTCAAGGTCAATTTCCGAGGCCTTGTACGGAAGAGTGCGGTTCTTGATGTAGGCGCACAGCCAGAAGAAGAGCAGAATAGGCGCCGCCTGCGAGACAAGCCAGACCGCCGGAAATGGTCAGCACCTCGTCACGCGGTAAGAGCATGGAAAACCCACAATGTAAGCCTTGAAGAACGCTTCCGCTGCTTCGGTGCCGCCAGGCGAGCCGCCGAGCGGCCATACGGCAATGTAGAAGTTGGCGATGAGGACGAGGCACACGAGGATGAAACCGATCCACGAGCCACAGACGCCGCCGATAGCGAGGTAAGGCAGCTCCTCGGTCGAGTGACCCTGGACACGCCACGCCTTGCGGAAGCGGATGTGGCACATGCAGATCGAGCCCCACGTGAAGAGCGTGGAGAGACCCGAGAGACCGACAAGCCAGTCGAACACCTCGTCGCCAGCAGCAGAAACGTTGACGTCTGCCCAGGCTTGACATCAGTATCACCAGCTCAGGAAGAGCAGGGGCGCGGAAAATCTTGACTCACAGGCGAGGGCACCGAGGAGGAGAATGACCAGGACCGAATAAAGCGGGCGACCCGACTTGTCAACGTAGGTGAAGATCTTGGGCGCGAAGCCCTGCTCGGCCATCGCGGTCATAACGCGCGAGCCAGCGTAGACGCAGGACAGGCCAATCGAAAGAACGGAAATGCAGATCGTGATGTTGATCTGCGCAAGCCGTTTGAGAAAGTCAGCAAATCGCCATCGAGCACGCTCCCATATCCTCAGTATTGTATCAAGAGTAGAACGTACGAGGTGGTCAAGACCGTTGAGACCGGCACGAGTCGCCATGATGACGAACGGAGACGTGCCGGCGCCATCACTGCCGCCGAGGAGCGTCTCCTCGTTGTAAGGCAGGTTGACGCCGATGATCGTGAGCGACGTGATGTAGATCAGGGTCTGCAGAGACGTCACGTGAGCACATCGTTATCGGCAGCTCGTCTCGGGAGGCAAGGACGCACAATGCGCCAGAAGGTGTTCTTGACGGCCGACGGGAGCGTCTTGCGCGGGTTCGGGGTCTCGGTGGCGGCAAGGCCGACAAGCTCAGTACCAGCTGCAGGTGCGAGCGCTCCGGGTCAGTCGTGGAGAGCACGGACATTGCCGACCAGGGGACGATAGCGACTGCTGTTGGCCAACGCCTAACTGCTCTCCTGCTCCGTAGCGCGAGGGAGAGGACGCACCAAAAGAGAACGCGGCAGTAACAAACACAGCGCAAATGCCCTTGAAGCCGTTGGCCAATGCGCCCGGGTCACGCCAGTACCGCCCGCCGACGTACTCGGAGTAGATTCCGTCGCCTCCTCCGCAGTTAAGGACGATACCGATGATGATGAAGATGACGACGACGGCAAGCTTCAGGCACGAACTCCAGAATTCCTCCTCGGCGTAACCGAGTGTGCCGAAGATGTTGACTGCTCGGAGCGAGGTCAGCCAAGTCCCGCAGAATGACTAAGAAGGCAACGCGCTGAGAATGATCGCAACCCAGAAGATGGTGATCCAGGCGGCGATAGGGACCCTGGCTGCAGCATCCCAGTATTGCACGGTGATGCCAGCTGCCGTGATCTCAAGCGGAAGAGTCACTGCCCATTGCGCCCACTTTGCGTGAGCGAGAGAGGTCAGTGAGCCAGACAGACTGGATCGAAGCGAAACAATCGACGTGGTGAGACTCACGTAGTTCCATCCGAGCGCCATGCCGAAACCGGGGTCGAGGAAGCGGCATGCGAGGGTGTAGAAACCGCCCGAGACGGGGTAGACAATGCACATCTCGCCGAGAGCTTGGGTCACGTTGATTAGCATGACACCGATGATGAGCCAGGCGATGAGAATGCCTAGGGGGCCGCCGTTGCGGAGAGCTGCCGAAAAGCAGATCAGTCGCTTGAACACCAACGCTCGTCAGCGCACGACGCACCTTGGCCAGAACCGATGAAAAGACCAGTGCCGATCGAGCCACCGACCGCAATCATCTGCAAATGCCGTGGCTTCATCTTCTGCTGACTGCATTCCAGCACGCGGAAGCGGGTCAGACAGCATCTCCAGCGGAAACACGACGATCTGCACACACAGCATGGGGTTGACGTTCGACTTGAGCGGGTCGGCATTGCCTCCGGCAACCTCGAGACCTCTACAGGTGCGGAGAGAAAGACGGCAAGCGCCAAGGTCAGCCGGCGAACGAAAGGAGACGACGGACGAGGCAAAGCAAGGCTTGAAACGCACGCGGTCGCGCCCGGAGCGCGCTTGTACGACTCCAAGCTGAGACCCAGACGCGTCCAGATAGACTCCTGGCTGGGGTCGTACACGGGCGCGGGCTCCTGCGCTGCCTGCGTCGAGACGTAGACCTCGTCGACCTTTCCTTCCAAATTCTTGCGGCCCGATCCCTTCTCGGCGTCGTGATGGTCCGACATGGCGGGTGGCGATAGTGTGCGAGGGCGCAAGGGAGGGGAAGAGAGAAGTGAGGGCCTTGTCGACCGAACTTGGCACAAGAGCCACCCGGGACTGCGGACCCGTTACCTATCCAGCTGCACCGTATGGATTGCGTCGTCGGCCCCGAAAAAAGCCCCTGATTGCTTGGCGTACGTGGAGACTTTGTGGAGGCCCCCTCCTTCCCGTTCCTATCTCCTGTCAAGGCTGGAAAGATTGCTTCGACCTTAGCCATCTCCTGTCCACGACACAGCCTTGTGGAGACCAGTAGACCAGCCTGACATTCCAACGAGAGCAACGAGCCAGATAAGCGATCGCAGGGCCCCTTGTTGGAGCCGCAGTCGCCGACCCACGCAACCTCCAACCGCATCACGCCGGGAAGAGCTCCTCAGGGTTGCCTCAGGGCGTGTCTAGTGCAGCAGCAACACCGCCTCTGCTCCACCGAAAGCACTGCCTCGCTGCTGTCCGCCAAGGTCAGAGCGTGAGGCCAACTCGCGTGAGCGCGCTGGTCGCCTTGGCGGACGGTCGAGCACAGCTGGCGGGTGGCGGAGTGCAGATAACGTGCCGCTGCGCCTCAATGATGTGCGCTGGCGCAGTCCGCTGACCGTGAACGAAAGTCGCGGCAGCTTCGTCTGCGACTGTGACTGGTAGCCCGATGCGTGGCGTAGCGGTCGATGGGCCGGCGCAACAACTACAGCATTGGCAACGAGAGAGCACGAAGCAAGCAGAGAAGACCAGGCGCACGCTCAAGTCGACTGAATTGCAGTCGAGTGGCACGACGGCGACGAGGATGAGAAAGTGTCGGCCGAAAATGCGCTGAATCCCTTCGGGCCTCGGAGCACATGCAGGCTCAATATCATCGCTGCGGACGAGACAGCGGAGCGAATTCTGGCAGGCCCTATGCGGGAGGAATGGGCAAAGGCGGCGTCTAGTCGAGGTCGAAAGGTCGGCGGACGGGGAGAAGCAGGCGCTTCCGCACTCACGCTCGCCCCTATTTGCACGAGCAGACTTGTAGGGCACACCAAGGCAGCTGGACAGCTTCACAGGACTTCTGCCAGAAAGTCTGCGCCTCTCTCCAGCGCGTGACACCGCCTCCGCCTCCTCATCTCCCTCGAGCTCGACTCCGCTCTCTCCACCCTCGCACACGCCACAGAGCCATGTCTGCGCCAGCTGTCCCCGCACCATCGCCCGAGGAGCAGGCCCTCGGCCTCTTTGCGCGCTCGGCGCTCGACCTCTTCGACATGTGGCCCGCGCTGCGCCTCGCCATCTCGCAGGGCTGGGGCGGCGACGGCAAGCAGGGCAAGACGCACCTCGCCGAGGACGTCGTCGACCTCTTCTACACGGTCGCAACCTCGGGCCCCGAGTCGGCCGCCGAGGGTGCCCAACCGCAGGCGAGCACAAGCACGCACGAGGGCGGGATCCCCGTCCCGGCGCAGGACGAGCTCGAGCAGACGCTCCTGTACGTCGTCGAGCAGGAGTTTGACGTCGACCTCGAAGACGCGAGCGAGCGGCTCGTCGCGCGCGACCTCATCCTCCTCTGGCGCGAGTGCCTGCGCCGCGTAACCGAGGGCCGCACCGACGACGAGGGCGAGCTGGCCAAGCGCTTCCGGGAGGGCGCCGAGCGCGCACGGGCGCAGGATGGACAGGGGCGGTTCGAGGCGCAGCGGGGAGGCGACGCAGGGGACGACTCGAGCGACGACGACGAGGACGGCAGCGACGACGAGCAGATGGAGGGTGTCGAGGACGTGCCGCAGCTCGTGCCCACCGAGCAGGCGCCGCCGCGGGAACGGCAAGAACCGATCGTGGACGAGGACGGGTTCGAGATGGTGCAGACCAAGAAGAAGGGCGGGCGGCGATAGACGCGGAAGGGAGAATGCACGCTTTCGGACTTCTCTCCCCGGCTGTGTATGACTGTACAGTTCGACAATGACACGCGGACGAGAACAGAAAGCCGAGTAAAGACCTAGACACAGGAAGGGGACTAAGGAGGTACGGTACGGCAAAAAAACTAAAGGAAGAAGCTGTGTACGGGCGGGAGAGGAACGACAGATCGAGCGAGAGGGAGTCGCACAGGAGTCAGGGAGGCTCTAGATGAATAGAGAGGCAGGAGTGTACAGTCTGAAGAGGTCTGAGCGAGTGGGCCGAGGGATATCGGCTATCGGTTGAGCGCCTTGTAGTACACCTGCGGGCGCGAGCCGAGTCAGCGCTGGCTTTTGGTAGCTCAGTGTGTTGCGACATACGATGGTAACGAACTGTGTGCAAAACGCAGAAGCCAAAAGAAAGCAAGCAAAACGGTCAGCGTCTCCCCGCTGCACGACAAGGGCACAATCCGCACCTTTCGCTTGTACCGCGTCGTCACGCCGACACTGAGGAATCCGCCCTTGATGGGGCTCGCCGCGAGGTGGTTGATGACCGAGTGGTCCGGCTTGGGCAAGATCGAGTTGTCGTCGCCGCTGCCCTGCGTGACATACGCGGCATGGTTGAGCGGGCCCTTTTCGAGCTGCGCGGGGAGCATCGGCGGCTGGATCCCCGCGCTGCTCGGCGGCGGAGGGAGGTCCGGCGGCGGCGTCGACGCCGACGGCCCGTTCGGGTGCGCGGCGTAGAACGCATTCTCGATGTCGTCGCGCTCCTGCTCCCACTCGCCCCACGCGACAAAGTCGGCCGGGATCTCCTGCGTCCACTGGCTGTCGTCGTCGTCGATTCCGGCGCCCTGCGCCTGCCCCGCTCCGCCCGCCGCTTCGTCGTCGTCTGCCCCGCCGAGCGGCCAGATCAGCCCGTTGTAACCGACTCCGCCCGGGCCGAAACCCGGCCCACCGAGGCCGTGCGCTGCTGCAGCGGCTGCCGCAGCGTTGTGCGCTGCAGTGCGCGAAGGCGTAGACGCGGCCGTGCTCGGCGTACTCGCGTACACAGGCACGGGCGTGGTAGTCGGCATGGCAGTTGTCCCCAGGGTTGTGCGGCTCGCCGATGTGCTCGTTGGCGCCGACGAAGTGGACGCAGGCGGCGGCTGCCAGGCTGCGACGGGGATCTTCGAGTTGACGGGGTTGACTTGCAGGTAGTTGATCAAGTTGCCGTCTGCATCGGTCGCAACGGGTAGGTGCTTCGACGCCTTCCACTCGTTGTCGACGATGAACTTGAGGCGGTGCGGACCAGGCGGAAGCGAGATGAGCGCCGAGAAGTCGGACGAGCTGCGAGAGGGAAGTGTCAATCCCGCACGCTGCAAGTAGACAGCGAGACGTGAACGTACTCGGTCTTGCGCAGCTCAATCTTGGTCTTCCAGCCCTTGGCAAACGTTCCCGTGACAAAGACCTCCTTCGGGCCCTTGGCGACCTTGCCATCGCGCCCCTTCTCCTGCCCATCCTCGTTCTTCCACTTGATGAGCGTCGGCACGCCCTGCTCTCCCGCGCCGAGGTCGACCGCGGCGGCGAGCAAATTTTGCGCGATCGTTTGCGACGGGACGGACAAGAGCGGGATCGGGATCGCGGCGACGGGCGCGTTGAGCACGGCGGGCGGGAGGAGCACGGCCGGGCTCGGGATCGCGCCCGTTGGCGTCGTCCCGCGCGAGTGCGACGGCGACGCAAACACGCTCGTGCCCGACGGGATCGCCTCGGCCGAGAGCGGGAGCGCGTCGGCGGGGACCGCGGGCGCCTGCACCGTGTCGGACGGTGCGGTCGACGGCGGAGTCGGCGACGCCGTGTGCGGTGGAGGGAGCTGCGCATGCGAGGGAACGTGGGCCGTTGGGCCTGCAGCCGAGCCGGGGAGGCCGGCCGGGGCGTCGGGCGCAGACGGCGCGATTATGCTCGAGACGGCGCCGGCGAACGACGTCTGCGGCTGCGCGACGTGCCGCACGCTCGTCCCGCTTCCGTCTGCGCGGCTGCTCAGTCCGAGGCCGCTCATCTCGCCCGTGATATGCCCAACCCCACCGGGCGTCTGGTCGCCTTCCTGATGCTGCTGCTGCTGCTGCTGGTTGTCGCCCTCCTGCTCGCCAAACGGCGAGTCGGCGGGGGCGTCTTCGCGCTTGGGGCTGTTGAGCACCGGCATCGACTCGGTGCTGAGCAGCTTGTCGCTCGTCAACCTTGCCGTCGACTCTGCAAAGCCCGGGTGCGTCGTGTCGTCCGGGTCGACGAACGGCATGGCGCCGATCGCGCCCATCCCGGCGTTGGTCAGGCTCCCGTCCCGCACGGCGCCTCCGCCTCCCGCGGGCGAGCGTGCGACCTCGCCCTCGGAACCGACGCCCGGGATCGCCATGGCCTCTGCCGGCCTCGCGCTGGCACTCGTGCTCGCGCGGCCGAGCGCCGCTTTCGCCGCGGCGCGCCCGACGGGCGCAGCGGGGACGAGGGTCGGGGGCGAGTGGAGCGCGACGGCGATGCCGTCGTCGTCCGTGTCGCTGCGGCGCGGGCCGTAGACGACGTGCTCGGCCTTGCCCTGCAGCGCGCCGCGGAGGCTCCCGCCGGGGCCCTCGGGCGGGTCCGGGTCGGGCTCGTCGTCGACGACGGGGGGGCGGTCCGAGGGTTTTCGCCGCGGCGGCGGGTGCGCCTGGTGCGCAGCGGACGACGAGGCGAGGGAGCGCGCAGAGTGCGCTGACGAGGACGGGTGCGAGGGAGCAACGTCGGGCAGCTCGAGGGGCGGCTTGTGTCGCCGGCCGCTGCCGCTGGTGCTGACGGTCGTGATGGTGCCCGCGGCAGAGGGGAGGGCGACGGGGCGGTGGCCGGGGGTGGTGCGCGAGGCGCGGGAGCTCCCTGGTGGGGCTTGCGGAGTCGAAGGGTTGTTGCCCATGCTGCGGGCGGGGTGTCGGTGTCACGAGAAGGGAGGTCTGCGTTCGTCCAGGGTGCGTCAGTCGAGCTCTAAGGTGTGTGTGAGCTGGTTGGTCGAGTGGGAGCGGGTCGAGGTGATGAGCGAGGTCGGCCACAAGTCGCGCCTCGCTCGCTCGTCTGGCTGGAGGCGCAGGGTCCAGTCCTGCTCTTGGATATCTCCCAGAGCTCGTGCCGGCACCCACAGCCCTGCAGGCGGGCGTGCGGAGGGCAGAGAGGTCCCCCCTCCCCACCGAGCTGCCGAACTCGCTCGCGTCCTCTTACGCTCGTCCGAGCTGGGAGACGTACGGGATCGCTTGGTATGAGGTCGAGAGTGCTCCTCGCGGTCTGGCAGGCGCCCTCAAGGGCGGGTAGGCCGAGCGGTGCGCCAAGTGGGCGATGCGAGGTGCGAGTCGGCGTCGACAGCGGCGGCGGCACTCGCTCGTGCGGGCAGCGAGCGCAGCAGGCGGTAGCAGCTTGCGCAAGAGCACACAGAGGGTGCACTCGATCGCACACTGGCCCGCAAGAGGGGACACGGATCGGAAGCGAGAGCGTCGTGACGAAGGACCGCCGCTGTGGCACACCGCACGCGGCTCAGAGCGAAGTGAGAAGAGCAGTACTCGCAGTGTTACAGTATCATACGCCTCGTGCTGCCCTTGACTCGCCACTGTGCGCGTGAGCCAGGCTCTGTCGATCGAGGCTCCCCCTCCCGCTGGTCTGCTCTCCGCCTTCGTGCATCCACGCCAGCCGGGGCCATGGCGCGCCTGCTGAGAGTGTGTGTGCTCGCAGCCGCTGCACTCGCATCGTCTGCCCTCGCCGCCCTCCCGCAGCATCCGCTCGCCACGCCGCCTCCCCTCGTCCCTCCCGCCCTCGTTCAACCCGAACCCGCGCACCCCCTCGAGCGCCGACAGGCCGTCACCAACGTCGTCACCGTCGTCGATGGAGACACGACCCGCAACGTCTCAATCCCCAACACGGCCGCGTGAGCCTCTTGCCTTTCCTCTGCGATGCACGGCCTCGGAGGACCCGGCGTACCCGCTCGCGTCTGTCCAGGTGCAGCCCGCCTGTCGAGGTGCCGAGTCTGGTACCAAGAGGGATTGCCGAGCCTCGCACTACCCCGTCAAGCGTCGTCTCAGCCGTACTGATCCCGTCTCGACCTCCTCACCCCTTCGCCGTACTTCTCCCCTCGCAGCGCCGGCGGCTTGACCTACCTCACTCCGGCTGCGACGGCAGGCGCATCGTACTACAAGATCGCCCCGAGCAACCAGATCACCTTTGGGTGGAACTACACGAGCCTCTAGTGCGTTCCGTCTCGCGCTCTCCTGCCCGCTCCACACGCAATTCTGCCCGCGCAGCTTGCTAAAGTCTGTTCGCGTGGTCGCACAGCGTCACGCCCTCGATGCTCACGTTTGAAGCGCGCTGCTCAGCTAATGGCTTCACGTACCCTGTCGGCCCGACGACGGGCATTCCTGCAAGCGAAACGTCGCTTGTGTGGGACCCCTGGGAGTGCGTCCCGTCTCTTCGCTCGCCGTGACAAATCCGCATACGCACAATCTGCTGCCAGCCATGACGTGCGAGCGGTGTACTTTGAGTTGAGCGCGCGGACTGACCCGCTCGCCTCGCACACAGGTACGCCCAATCGGCCGACGCCCTCCCCTTCGCCCAAGCGTCGTACACCCTGCGGGTCTACGACGAGCGCGGCCCGGACGCGACGGCCGAAGCGGGGCGCTTCAACGGCGCCAACGCCATCATCAACTTTGCCATGTACTCGCCCGCGGCCTACACGCCCCTCAGCGAGGGGTGGTCCTGCGCCGGGTGCAGCGCCGCCGCGAGGGTCGTCGGCGGCGTCGGCGCGGGCGTGTGGGGAGCGGTCGCCGTCAGCGCGGCGGCGGTCCTCATCGGCGGGGCGGGCGTGCTCGGGCGGTGAGGGGGGCTCTAACGCGTGGGCGCTTCTACTTCGCTTCTCTACGAGTCTCCATCGGGTTGTTTGCCCTTCCTCCTCTTCTCTTCTGCTCATTCACAGACACTGGCCCTTCCTTGAAGGCCGCGCATCTCTACCATACTGGACCTCCTTTCACTCGATCCTGTCCCTTCCGCAGTCGCTTCCTTCGTCATCTCCTCATCTGTCCTCATGTCAATCTACGCATAGCCTACTCCTCCCTCGAGCTCATCTCTCGTGCCCTGAACAGCGGGTGTCTGTCTGAGAGAGCTGAACGACGGCTATGTGCGATGCTGCCAGGACTGGTGATCGCTCGCGTTGGTGTGCGTCCAGGAGCTCAGACGCGGACTGCAGAAGCACTCGACTTGCTCGCGTGAGTGAGCGAAGTCAAACGCTGCGTCGACTCTCGGAGATTTGCACGTGCCGACGTTCGCACACTCGCACTCTCGCCATCCCGCTCCTCCTGCAGCCTGCGCAAGCTGTCCGGCTGCTTGCAGTGCCCCTTAGCTCTCGTAGAAGCGGCATTAGCGGCCTGCGCGCGAAGCCCTCACCTCTGTCCATTCCCGTCCTCCTCCCCACTTCGGCCTTCGCGCTTCTCCATCCCTCTCTCTCCAGGCGCAGAATGACTGTGCCCACCGACGCACTGTATCGTGTGCCGATTCGGTCCCGCCCTCCCTTCACGGCGCGCGACTGGGCGCACCTCGTCGCCTTCAACCTCGTCTTCGGGTCCTTGCTTGTCGTCTGCCACACCTTCCAGCTCGCCTTCCTCCCGCTCGCGCTCATCCCGCACCCAGCCGCCCAGCGCGCCTTCCGCGCCGTCAACACGGCCGCCAAGGAGGCGTTCGCGAGCACGCTCGTCCTCATCGTCGCCGTCTTTGGGCCGAGCAGGATCGTCATCACCGCGGATGGCGAGAGCGTGCGCGTGCAGGACCTCGTGCGGAAGGACGAGGCGGGGAGGGTCGTCGCGCTGCGGTTTGCGCGACAGGCAGTTTGGATGAGCAACCACCAGGTGCGTGCGGACAGCGGCCATGCAGGAGCCGCGGGCTCAATCTACGCCCCGCTGACCTCTTGCCCCTTCTTCCGCTTCTGCAGATGTACGCTGGTGAGCCTACGCTCTCGGGCTGCGTGCTCCCACGATTCTCGCTGACCACGGACATCGCTTCCGCAGACTGGATCTACCCGTGGGTCTGCCTGTCGTTTGCCGGCGTCTCGAGCGGCCTCATCATCATCCTCAAAGCATCACTAGAATGGGCGCCCATCGTCGGACCCGTGCGTCCCCCGTCCGCACGCCCCTGGAAACGCGGAAGCTGATGCTGCCGTCCCGCAGGCGATGCAACTCTTCCGCTTCTGCTTCATCAACAACCGACAGCGCACGCTCCCCAAGTCGAACCTGTACCAGGTCGCGCAGGTCGCCGAGCGGGCAGGCGAGCCCTACCATGCGCTGCTGTTCCCAGAGGGAACGCTTTACTCCCGCCTGACGCGGCCAAAGAGCAAGGCGTTTGCCGAAAAGCTCGGCATCGTACGCTATCCCGTCGGTACCTATGAGTTCGAGTGTGCGGTCGCTGAGTGCTCCCTACCTCAAACAGCCGGACGCAACCAACGTGCTCCTCCCACGGTCTGCCGGCCTCTTCTTCACTCTCCGCACTCTCCGAACCATCTTCGACCTCTCTCCCTCGTCCTCATTCCCCTCTTCAAGCTCACACCTCACCTTCTACGACCTGACCGTCGGATACGCCGGCGTTCCCTCGCAAGGCTACGCCCAAGACTACTACTCGCTCCAGTCCCTCTTCGGCCGCGGCGTCTCCCCGCCCGAGGTGCACCTCCATTTCCGCACCCACCAGCTCGCCTCCGTCCCCCTCGGCGCCGCGTCCCTCCGCGCTGGCGCACGCGCACAGCACATCGCCGAATCGGCGACGGCAGAGGACAAGGCGGCGTTCGAGCAGTGGCTCCGCGCGCGGTGGGAAGAGAAAGACGCGCTCATGGGCGTCTTTGGCGCGCGCGGGAAGTTCGAGGGGAAGGGCGTGCAGGACGAGCGCGAGGTGCTCGAGGTGAGGATGCGCGCTGGAGACTGGATCACCCTCGCGGGCGTGCCGGTCGCGCTCTACGTGTGGTGGAAGGTCGTACGCACCGCTTGGGGGCTCGTGAGGGTGGTGCTGTGATTAGTGGGAGTCGTGCCAGGTGAGGAAGAGCTCGAAGGCGATGTCGTATTGTTCATTGCGTTCAAGGCGCTTGACAAGGTAATGAGCGCGGGCAGCGGTTCCAAGCTTGAGCTCTGTTCTTGCTTGATATTCCCAGATGATCTGCTCGGCTTCGCTTCCGTGTCGACTCGATCTTCGTTTGTCGGGCGCTTGCTTTGGGTGATTCCGTCGACCGTGCTTTCCGCGCAAGACTAACTTGCATGATCTGTCAATCTGCTGACCCTCAGCGGCGACAGCGCGCGCGGCTGAACAGATCGGGTTCCTGCAGATCATCTGACTAAAATCTGACGGGCTATGGAAGGCGGCTCAGGAGCGAGACGGGTCTCCTGTGCGTCCGCGCGGCTGTTCCGCGTCCATGCTCATGCGCTCTGTTTGCTCGATCTACCTGCTTCTCTGCCTTATCTCTACTCGACACGCGTGTCAGACAGCCCGACATGTCGCGCGCGCATGCTCGTCACGGCCATAGTCATGGCACCGAGTCTCCAGGCATCTCTACCGAATCGAACGGCTTCGTCGGCGCCGACGTCGCGCTCAGCTATGTGCAGCAGCATGGCGAGCAGGGCTTCGGGCTGGAGTCATCTACCGCGCTCGGCGTCTGGGCGTATACACATCGCGACAACGCACCCCTCGCACATGCCCTGGCACGCATTCGCGTTTCTTCGCCAGATCAAGTGCGCTGACCGGGCCTGTCGTCCCATCTTTCGAGTGCTGACCAGACTGGTCTGCAGCTCGTCGAGCTCTGCAGCATCAGTCGTGCAGCGCAGACGTGGAATCTCATGCTCATCCGCACCAACAACCACGTCCACACTTCGGTCCGTTGACTTTTGCCCTTCTCCCAAGTCCGTAATTTACACTCGCGTACACAGAGAACGTATGACGATGATTCGGCCTCTCTTAGGGGGTCCACAGAGGCTCTCGCGCAAACGCAGGCAATCGACTCGCCCGCGTGCGTTCCGCTCCATACGAGCCTTCAATCTGTGCCGTCTGACCCGCTGGACCTGCTCACGCAGGCACGAGGCTTTCACCATTCCCGTCGAGCGCGACGATGGCACGTTCGCTGTGCCATCCGGTATGCGTCTCTTCCGCGTAGACGCACTCGTCCCGACAAGCCCAATTCGTCACCCGACTGTCCACGTCGCCGAGCTGGGGCGGCTTGCTACCGGACTGGCGCGCAACCTTCACAACGTCGTCAAGCCGGAGCACGAACACGAGACGGTCGACGACAACGCCCTGTTTGCGTCGCTCCTTCGCATCATCGCCTGGTACGACCTCGTGCAGCATGTCGATGTCGGAGACTCACACGCCGAGGCGTGGCTGGAAGGCGCCGAGCGGTTCGAAGCAGACTACTACGCTGACATGCGCCGGGCGGTGCGTGAGCTGTACGAGACCGAGAAGCACCGTGTCCGGAGCGCCGTGGAGCGCTTGTATAACCATCCTGACTTCGACCGGCATCACTGGGAGGCCGAGAGCTGGAACGAGGACCGCATGGTCATGTACGCGGCGCACGCGCTGCACCAGCTGTACAAGCTGCTCGACGTGCGTTGCTCCCCTCTGCCTTTCCGAGACCCAGCCTTCCAAGCGTACTGAAACGATGCACGCGCAGCAACATCACCCAGACGTGAGTGGTGCCTCCTCGCGAGACCACGGCAGGGAGGACGCTCGAGCTGACTCCTGGGTTTGAACGCGCAGGGCGAGCCGCTGCGTCGCGGCGGAGCGCCACCAGTTGCGGTCCACCCGCGCTCGCTCGGCCGTGCCGACAGGAAGCAGGTCTTTTGTCCCGTTCCGCGGTGGCAGTAGCGCGCTGGCGTCAGAGTAGAGTGGTGATCGCGGTGAGATGGCAGAGGCAGAGACCCAAATGGCAATGTACCCGAGCTGCACGACTACCGCTCATCGCCTTGAGAATGCCAACATCCGCGTCTTGTCATGGCCACTCAGACGCGGAAAGAAGGTGGCAGGATCCCTGGCCAAGCAAGGGAACTGTTGTGCAACAAGCGGTGGGCGAGGCAGAGCAAGCGAGCACAGAGAACGCAGCGCCGGAAAAGAATGCGCGGGGCCGCTCCACGGTATATTGCTTGATTGTACAACGGCAGGAGACACATCTGCCGGTCTAGAAAAGCACACCTGCAGGATCGAGGTCGTCAACACGAGCGGGTCTTTCGTCGAGGCGGAAGAAGCGCACCTCCTTCCCGTACCCTCTCAAACCCCCACCCTACTCGGTCAAGAGCTCGCTGACGAGCCAGTCCTCGTACGACCCGTCGGGGAGGAAGCGCCGCACGACGAGCGGGATCTTCTTGGCCGCGAGCTCCTTCTCGGCGATCTGCAGCGGGTCCGACTCGCCCTCGAGCGGGACAAGCACTGGTGCGTTCATGCTGTGCGAGGTGGACGACATCCACAATTCAGGTCAGCGATTGCTGGTGGAGCAAGAGCGCGACCGAAAGCGGCGAGCGCGAGTCCGCGCGACGCACGAGATTTGCAGCGCGCGCGTCCCGAGGATCCGTGCGCGCTCGTACTTGGTCATGTACGGCGTCGTGACGCGCTCCTTGTTGGCCTCTGCGGGCAGCTCTGCGCCGTCGGGCCGCTCGCCCGACTCGACGACGTCGGCGCCGGCGTAGTCGGCCTGCTGGTCGAGGTACTGCTCGGCGTCTTCGCGGTTCTCGTAGGCCTGTAGGGAGCGGGTTGGAAGCGAGGTCAGCGGCGTTCGCAGCAGGGTGCAGTAGGGTGCGGAGAGCAAGTCCAGGTCGACGAATCCCCGCGTGAACGACAGGAGCAGGTCTTGAGCGCTCAAGCGCTGCAAAGACCCGTGACACGAGCTCAGACCCGACCAGACAGTCCCTCGCGGCGGTGTGCGTGCAGAATGCGGCTCATCAAGTCGGATGAAGCTGCATGGCGTCTGGTTGCCAGCGGCAGTTCAGAGGGGCAGCTCACATATTCCGTGCGGTCATAGACACTGTTGCATTTGCACGAGGTCAGCCCTGGCCTCTTCAGCTCGTGCAGAGAGCGCGACGAGGCGGTAAGCTCGAAGGATCGGGGCGCAGGAAGGGGACGCACTCGTCGCCAGCGTTTGATCCTGCGTCCGACATGTTTGCTGAGGTTGATTGAGGAGCTGTACGGGTTGCAGAAGCGCTCAGAGGCGAGTCGAGGGGAAAGCGAGCGGGAAGGCGGTGCAAGAGGGAGAAACGCGGGACAAGACCACACTCGAGCAACGGCGCTTGCAGTGAGAGTGTCCCTGGTCCAGTGTGTGTGACATACTCGTCAGCTATCCACCACTCGGCTCAAAGCAGTCTGTCGCGGTCGACTTACTCGTCTTCGTCCGACGCGATCGCTTGCTCGAGGACACCGTCTGCCTCTCGTGCAAAGCGAGCTGCTACGCCAGGTGCACTCTGCTCACACGCACTGTAGTCCCGCACTCGAGCACGCACGCCTGGCCCGGCTGCTCCCTCGCTCTTGCCGCTCGAACCCCACCTCGTCCCCGGCTCCGCCTCTCGTCGTCCCACTCACCGCCCAGCAGGACCACCAGACTAGCCCGGCAGCGCACAGACACTTGAAAGCGCTACGATGAGCGCAGGAGGCGGAAACATCAAGGTCGTCGTGCGTCTCCCCTCTCCCCCTCTGGTCGTCGCCAGCCGCGCAGCCGGGGACCCGGCTCTTCAGTCACGCTCACCGAGGACCGCCGGGCTCGCCTGCTCAATCGCTATGTCTGTGAGACTGCTAACTTTCTACGCACGCGCTCGCAGGTACGATGCCGCCCGCTCAACTCGCGAGGTGTGTGTCGCTCCGCTCGTCTAGCCGCAAAATCTCGCCATTCCTGGCAGTCTGAGGCTCACGATGACTGCACATTGCACAGAATTAGCGCGCGGCGCAAAGTCGCTCGTCCGAATGGAGGGCAACAACACGTATCTCGACCCGCCAGAAGTGCGTCCCGGTAGAGACGGCTGCTCAGATGTCACCCGCGCGTCATTGCTGATCCAGCTTTCTGTTGTGATGATGCACAGGCTGCGAATTTCACGTCCGGACGCGTGACAGAGAAGGAGACCAAGAGCTTCGCATTCGACAAGAGCTACTGGTGCGTCCAGTATCTCGCAGTCTGCCTGAGCCGCTTATCTGACGCTGACTCGGCGCATGAAACGTGTGGTATAATGTGCAGGTCCGCCTGCTCTAAGGACGACCCGTCATACGCCTCGCAGCAGACGCTCTTCGACGACCTCGGGCGAGAACTGCTCGATCACGCCTTCGAGGGGTACAACACGGCGCTCTTTGCAGTGCGTCGCAAATGCACCGCTATCAGAAGCACTTCACTGACGGAGTCTGCCCCAACAGTATGGTCAGACCGGATCGGGTGCGGCTAAGCTCCGTCCCTCGGCATGCGCGCAAGCGCTCACCTCGCCTCTCTGTACGCAGGCAAGTCCTACTCGATGATGGGCTACGGTGCCGATCGAGGCATCATCCCCTTGCTGTGCGAGGCGCTGTTCGAGCGCATGCAGAGCAAGGAGGCCAGCGAGGACGGCTTGTCGTTCACGGTCGAGGTTTCGTACACCGAGATCTACCAGGAGAGTGAGTGTCATTCTCTCCTATGAATGCACACACGATCCAATAAGAGTGATGCACCGTTTGGCGACATCTGCTCACGCCCTGGCCCCGCAGAGGTCCGCGACCTCCTCAACCCGTCAAACAAGGGCAACCTCAAAGTCCGCGAGCACCCGACGCTCGGGCCCTATGTCGAGAACTTGTCAAAGTGCGCCGTGCAGAACTTTGACGACATCGAGCACTTGATGGACGAGGGGACAAAGGTGCGCTTCCGTACCGCGGCGCTTCTGCGCGCCTGGACGCCGCTGGCATGCGCCAATGGCTTCAGGCTGGCCCCTCTTCGCCAGTGTACTGACAAAGGCGCGCTCGGCATTCTCAGGCCCGCACCGTCGCCGCGACGCAGATGAACGAGACGTCCTCGCGCTCGCACGCCGTCTTCACGCTCGTCCTGACGCAAAAGCGCCTCGACCGTTCGACCAGCATGGTCGGCGAAAAAGTGTCGCGCATCTCGCTGATCGACCTCGCCGGGTCCGAGCGCGCAAACTCGACGGGCGCGACGGGGACGCGGCTCAAGGAGGGCGCGCTCATCAACAAGAGCTTGAGCACGCTCGGGCGCGTCATTGCCGCGCTTGCGGCGGCGAGTGCGGCCAAGACGGAGAAGGCGGCAAAGGCGGCGGCGGAGAAGGTGCCGTATCGCGACTCGGTAGGTCGCGACCGCTCGATCCGGCGGTCCTTCTCCGCAGCGTCCAGAACGGCGATTAATGCGCGGATCCAACACACAGGTCCTGACTTGGCTGCTGAAAGACTCACTCGGCGGCAACTCAAAGACGGCCATGATTGCTGCCATCTCGCCCGCCGACTACGAAGAGACACTCTCGACGCTTCGCTATGCGTGAGTCTGTCACAGCCGCATGTCGAGCAATTTTGATCTGACTGCTCCTGTGCGCCTCGCAGCGACCAAGCGAAGAAGATCAAGAACAAGGCGGTCGTCAACGAGGACCCGAACGCCAAGCTCATCCGCGAGCTCAAGGAAGAGCTCACGCTGCTCCGCTCGCGCATGGCCGGCCCCTCGGCGCTCGGCAACGGCGGCTCGCCCTCGCTCGCCGGCGAGGCGACGTGGGACGCGTCGATCCCGCCGTCGCAGCAGCTCGTGCAGTACCAGACGGCGTCTGGCGAGCTGCGCACCATCTCCAAGGCCGAGCTGCAGGACCAGCTCGAGGCGAGCGAGAAGCTCATGGCGAGCGTCACCGAGACGTGGGAGCAGAAGCTCGAAAAGACGCGCGAGGTGCAGGTCGAGCGCGAGAAGGCGCTCGAGAACCTGGGCATCACGATCGAGAAGAACCTCGTTGGCGTGCATGCGCCGAAGAAGGTGCGCTGCCGACACGGCCTTGATTCGCTGAGAGCCGCCTCACTGACGCTGACGATATGTCTCGAACTCCCCTGCGCAGATGCCTCACCTCGTCAACCTTTCGGAGGATCCGCTCATGGCCGAATGCCTCATGTGTCCGTCATTTCAGCTCGTCGTGCTTGCTTGCGACGCTGACTCGCTTGCTACCTCTAGACCAAATCAAGCCGGGTCGGACCACTGTGCGCAGGCAGCATTCGCCTCACCTTCTCCTTCGCGACTGACACGCCCTTTTGACTCTACAGGTGGGCAACTCGGTTTCAGATATACCAGCCGACATCAAGCTGAGCGGGAGCAACATCCTCTCTGAGCACTGTCATTTCGAGTACGCCGACGACGGGGCTGTTACGCTGCATGCGCGCGCGAACGGCAATACGATGGTCAATGGTTTGCGGATACCGCCTGATCGGCCCAAGGAGCTGCAGTCGGGCTTCCGTATCATCCTCGGCGACTTCCATGTCTTTCGCTTCAAGTGCGCTGCCTTTTGTATTGGCCCGTGGCGGTGCCGTGCTGAGCCTTCTCCACATTTTCAGCCACCCTGAGCAGGTCCGCAAAGCGCGCGAGGGCAAGCCGACGCCACTGCGCTCTCCACTCGTAGACGTGCACGACGAGGGCACGGCTTCTCCCGCGACGCGGCCCGATTCACCCCTCTCGCTTGCGCCAGAGAACGCCGACTGGTCGTATGCGCGGCGCGAGGCCGTCGTCGCGCGCCTCAACGGCAAGGACGTCAAACTTGACCAGATGTCGGACGACGAGCTGAGCCGGCTGTATTCGAGCATCCTGCGCGTGAGGCACTCGCGCACGGCATCGAGCGTCGCAGGCAGCGATCGGCCCGAGAGCCGCATGAGCTACCTCGATTCGGTCACCGAGGACGACGATGACGACGAGGAGGATGACGAGCGCGTGCGGCCATTCTCGAGCGGGACATGGGGGACCGATCCGACGAGCCTCGCCGACTCGACCCTCACGCTCAGCCATCTGCCCGATCTCGACGAAAAGCCTTTCGGTCTCGACCTGCCCGTCGCCCCCTCAACACCCGCCGCCCCGCCGTCCGCGTCGAGCGCGAATGCCGCGTACGAGGCAGAGCAACGGGAGAAGGACCGCCGCGCCGAGGAGAAGGTCAAGCAGCTCGAGGCGCAGCTCCGCGCTCAGCGTAAGCGCATCGCCAAGCTGCGCTCGACGGGCCCGGGCGCCGATGCGAACGGTTCGGCCGAGCTGGACGACCTGTTCGACGAGTGGCCGAGGCTCTCGCCTGAGCAGGAGCTCCTCGCGCGAAAAGTCGTCGTAGCTTGGCGCACACGGCGGCGGGTCCGCATGGCCGAGGATGCGCTCTCGCAGGCGGTTGTCCTGAAGGAGGTCAACGTCATGAGCCGCGAGCTCAAGAAGGGCGTCTCGTACCAGTTCGTCGTCGTCGAGCGCGAGGTGCCGTCGTCAGCCATCGAGACGATCTCTGGCCTCGGCGACATCGAGGAGCTCGCCGACCCTGCGCTCGCAACCGGCGCGAAGCCATGCATCGGTGTCAAGGTGCTCGACCGCCGTAACCAGGTCATCTCGCTATGGAGCCTCGCCAAGCTGCAGCAGCGTCTGCAGCAGATGCGGAACCAGTATCGCTGGCTCGACAAGCCCGAGTACAACCGGCACTTCTCGGCCGACGACCCCTTCTACGAGTCGCCCCCTCCCCCCGCCGGCTTCTGCCTCGTCGCCACTTCCATCCTCTCGCTCGTGCCGCTCGCACGCAATCTTCCCGCAAGTCAGATCGTGCAGCTCTACTCCCCCTACATCGCCGACCCGATCGGTTCGTGCCGCGTGCGCATCAAGCCTATCGAGGTTCGCAGCCCGCCCGCCTCGTCGTCTACCTCACTCGTCCACGAGAACGGCACGAGGTCACACTCGGGTCTCGTCGAGCGGGGCACGCTCGTCGTCGACGTTGCGATTGACACCGTGCTCGGCTTTGACAAGTCGGAATTTGCCAGTCTGCACCTGCAAGTTTCGACAGCAAGCCTGTTCGGCGCGGATCCCGAGCGCGACGATGTGGGCACATCTGGCGTTGTGGATCTCGACTCCGATTCGCTCACCACCCTCAGCTTCGCTCGGCGATTCGAGGTGGAATTGACTCCTTCGGTACTGCGGCATTTGCGCGATTCGTACGGTCAGGTGGCGGCCTTCGGCCGTCCTCGCCTCGCGCACTTCGACAAGATCGAGCACTGGGACGAAGCCCGCGACGGACCGTCCACGTCGCGCGTTGCCAACGCTCCGGGCGTGCGAGGCGACCCGAACTATGGGGACGTCACGCGAAGACCCGAGACCGAGTTCGTCGGCGAGCAGCAGCACGACATTCTCGCACGGATCGAGATCCGTGAGCTCGGCGAGCGCGGCGAATACGAGCCCGTCCAGGTCGTCGCCGTCAACACTCTCGACGCCGGCGCCTTCTTCCTCCGCCAGGGCATTCAGCGTCGATTCGTCCTCGAGCTCTCGCACAATTCGGGTCGCGCGCTCGCGTGGAAGCGCATCTCGAAGGTCGCGCTCGGCAACGTGCGCATGCTCGACTCGCGAGGAAGGGTGCACGCCGCGACCTCGACGGCCGACGCCGACTTGCGCGGGATGGGCACGCAGCGACCGCAATATACGGTTGACGGGCTAGCAACGCTCGCGTTTGCTGGTGCCTGGGACAGCTCGGTGCACGACTCGCCACACCTGAACCGGTCGACACCGTCCGGCTCTCGCGCGCTGATTCGCCTCTCTTTCGAAGTCGAGATCGCCGGCTGCTTGGCCCCTGTTCCCTTCTCAATGGACATCGCCGTAACGATCTCGTCTCGCGATGCCCGCCCACCCAACAAGCTCGTCAGCCTCTTCAATTCGTACCGCCTTTCCTCGCGCATCTCAACGGTCTTCTCCGTCACGTTGCGGCCGCACCGAGTGCGCAAATCGGGCGAAGTTTGGCGGCTTGACACGTCTGAGACGTATGTTCGCGGCGAGGAGCTCCTCAGCGGGTGGCGGCCGCGAGGTCTGTCGCTCGTGCGCGACTACGACTCGGCGAGCGCCGTCAAGCGCAGGGCGGCGGATGTCGAGGCGACAAAGGCCATTCTCGAAGCGTTCGAGCTGACACTTCCGACAATCGAGGACGCGCCACCCGAGGACAGGCTGCGCTCCGCCCTCGCATACTGGCAGAAGCAGTTTGGAACGAAGGACGAGGTGCGTTCTTGGTCTGGCGTCTGGTCGAGTCCCCAGCCTGACTCGAGTCGCACTCGCAGGTCGCGCTTGAAAGGGAGCAGGCTGCGCCCACGCTGCTCGACCTGGCCTCACCGAGTCTCTCGCCGTCGCCCTCCGCACCGGATTCTCCAAGGTTGACAGGCTCGTCCACCATGATCCCGCGAAGGTGCACTCGCTTGCTTCTCTTCGTCGGTCGCATTCCCCGCTGACCTTGCTGCCCGACCCGCAGCGACACGGCCAACAAGCGCGGCGCGCTCTCGCTCCTTCGCGACCCGACGAGCAATCAGTGGCGCAAGCACTGGTTTGTCTTGCGTCGGCCGTACCTGTATATCTACAGCTCAACTGCGGAGGCGGACGAGGCGGCGGTCATCAACGTGTCGACCGTGCGCGTCGAGCAGTCTCCTGAGATCGAGCAGATGCTCGAGGTGAGCTTCCCACCTGTGGTTTGCTTCAATGCGACTGCGGTACTCAGCCTTTCTTTGCCCTGCTGCAGCGCAAGTTTGCCTTCGCCATCTTCACTCCTCACAACAGGTGCGCGCGGCCACCAATCTGCCTTCGGTTCTTTCGCTCACCCTGGTCGCCTTCCTGCAGCTACTTCTTTGCCGCCCCAAACCTCCGCGAGATGCTTGACTGGATCAAAGGTGCGTGTGAGATCGCTCCTCTTTGTGCGGTCGAGCTGGCTGACACGGAACAACAGCCATCGACCCGTCTCTCGCCTAGACGCAGTGCCCCATACCCATTTGCACGCATTCGCAGCTCGCATACCATCCCACCCCGGCCCCTGGTTCATACCCTCTTTTGGTCACGCCGTTTTCGTCCTTTCGTTGTTGCCTTTGTCATCGGTGTGTTCCGCTATACCCTCGGTCGTTCCGTCGTCGCATTGCAACCTTCTCGCTCTGCTCCGGAGAGCGCGAGCGCAAGCCTTATGAAGAAGCGCGAAGGTGTCTGCAATGCAGGCAAAGGGACAAGTACAACAACTGCAGAAACCGTCGGGAAGGTACACAAATGTCCGTCGTCGTCTTCGCCTCGACGCTCACGTCCGCCGCACAGGCTCGTCCGCGAGCGCAGGCTCGTCGTCTCCCTCGTCGGTCACGCGCAAGGTCGAGCAGAAGAGGCGGTAATTGAAGAGACCGGTTTTGCGGTCGAGGAAGGGCGGGTGGAGGAGCGCGTCGACCTGCGCCAAGGGCACATCGTCAGCTAACCGGACCAGCAGCAGAAGAGCGGCAAGCGCACCTCCTCGTCGCTCATGCGGTCCCCCTCGGCACGGAGCCAGTCCCGCATCTCGTCGGCCTTGACAAACCCGCTGTTGGTCTCGTCGAAGCTCGCGAACGCCTCGAGCATCTCGTGCTCCGGGTCGAGCGCGCTCAGGTGCGACGCCATGAGCGTCACGAACGAGGTAAAGTTGAGCTGGCCCGCGGGGAGCGAGGGGTCGGCGTTCGGCGGGCGCGACGAGAGGAGCGACGAGAGGTGTGCGGGCGAGGGCTGCTGGCCGAGCGAGGTGAGGAGGCCCTTGAGGTCGGACTCGGAGATTACGCCGTCGTTGTCCTGGTCGATGAGCTGCACGCGTGAAGCTTCAGCTGCATGTCTTCTTGTCTCGTCCTCGACTCCGGGTGGGGGTTGAGCGACCACGAAACAGCTCGATGACGAAGGAAGCGGTTCGGGTGCGTTGATGGACGCACGTTGAAGGCTTCTCGGAAGGTCTGAACCTGCGCTGCCTGCGTCCAGAAGCCATGTCAGCGTCGCACAGAGGGCGAGGGGCGAGCGGAACGAGGAAGGACGGACATCGAAGAGCTGGTAAGCGCTGCTGCTGCGCTGGCGAGGGTGCTTGCTCGCTCCCTTGCCCTGTGTGGGTCGACCAATACCGAGCGTGGCCATCTTCAGTCTTGGCGAGTGTACAAGTTGGTGCGAGAGGCGCGAGCGATGAGGACAAGGTGGTCACGTCTCGCTCCGAAGGTCCAGGTGCACGAGAAAGTGCTAATTCGAGCTCTACCAGTCGTCTTGGCACCGTCCCTTTACACTCCTGCTCCGTCAGCCGCGACTTTGCTCATCGCTTGACCTCGTCGCGCCCGAAAGTCGCGGTCGCGTCTCGACGCGGCTCTGGCTCTTTCCTCTCCGACCGCTCTCCCCGCTGTGCATGAAGCGCTCGGCTCCGCCCCGTGCCAACCTCGCAGACCAGTCCGCCGAACCCGCCCTCAAGCGCGAAAAGCTCCCCCTCAACTCCGACTGTGCCATGGCCGCCGCTCCCCTCGTCTCGTCTGCTTCCTCCTTCCTCGTCCAGCGCCTCTCCGAGACCGCAAAGCTCCCCACCCGAGGCTCGCTCCTTGCCGCAGGCTACGACATCTCGAGGTGCGCGTCGTTTCTCTTTCTGTTGCAGCCCTTTCGCGCTAAACCTGTTCTCCCTCGCCTCGACAGCGCCGAGGCAAAGGTCGTCCCGGCGCAGGGCAAGGCCCTCATCAGCACCGGCCTCGCCATCGCCGTTCCCGAAGGCACCTACGGCCGCGTCGCTCCGCGTAGTGGTCTCGGTAGGTCGGCCTTTGCTCTGTTCGCTTGCTCGCTCTAAATCTCGCCTTACCTACAGCGAGCAAGCACATGATCGACACGGGTGCAGGTGTCATCGACGCAGACTACCGTGGCGAGGTCAAGGTCCTGCTCTTCAACCACGCCAAAGAGGACTTCCAGAGTGCGTCCTGGAGTCTCGCTCCGCATTTGTCCCTCGCGCTGAGTTTTCCGCGCCCGCTCGCTGACGCTGCGACCACGCAGTCAACATCGGCGACCGCATCGCCCAGCTCATCCTCGAGCGCATCGTCACGCCCGAACCGCAAGAAGTCGCGTCGCTCAGCGCGACCGACCGCGGCGCAGGCGGCTTCGGCTCGACGGGCGGGTTCGGCGCGGCTGCGGTACCAGTATCTGCAGTGCCACCAGCGGGCGCGAACGGCGCGGTGCAGCCCTGAGCTTGGTGCAACGGTGCCTCGACTTTATGCTTGTACGATTCGAATCGGGCCGCAACTCCAACTCGCAGCACGCTCGTTCCCGAGAAGCGACGCAACCTGTCGCATCAACCAAACATCTCTGTTCTGCGGTCGACCTGCTCGTCGTCTCCGTTCTTGCGTCTCCTGTCTGCGGGGTCTTCAGGCTGCCGCGGACGGAACATCCGCCCGCGAGGTCCGGACCTGCAGTTATCTCGCCTGGCGCCCGCGTTCTCTCTTGTTTCCTGCTTTGTTTACAGCTTGAACCGCCCGTGCCATGCCGTTGCCAGGCAGTCTTGCGGGGCGCGCGGCTCAGTTCCCGCGCTTTCCCTTCAGCGATTTCGAGAAGGCGCTCAGTCATCTGCGACAGGAGGCCCATCGCGGTCGGCACGGCTCGCGACCCCTCGAGATCGCCGACCGTATCGCGGCCTATTTCGCGACTGCCAGAGCCTGGGACCTACTCCATGGACCATTTGAGGTGCCCTCCACGGCTACGTGGCCGATGAAGCACATGTCGGTGTACATGAGCGCCCAGCAGTATATCTTGGACTTGGTCAACTCGAGAGACAGGGGAACAGCAATCCTGAGCGGCACTCTGGTATGCCTGCCACCTTTCCCTGATGCCCGACGCTCGGAGCACTGACCCGGAGTCTCGTCGGACAAGTACATACTTGACGAAATCATGGTGTGTCAAGACAGCCGCCTCATGTCCGTGTCAGACGGGCCGGCTGACACATCCCGCTGCTCACCGCTTCTCACCTGCGTGCAACCAGCGTGAGATGGCAAAACAGTGCGTCGAGCGCGAGCAGCTTCCGACAACGACATCTGTCCGTAGCGATTCTCTCGCGTCGTTGATGATCCCTTCTGCCGTGCGTCGCTGATCGCCCGATCGACTCGACACAGCCGCGGGCTAGCTTCAAGATCCCGGTCGAGACTCGAGACATCCTGCTTGCACTACAACGCCACCAGGGTATCGGGCGTACCGACACACCCGACTACGATATGGTATTCAAGCCGGTCAAAGACGCCGTCAGCTGGCCGACTCGCTGCGAGCGAGGGATCTTTCTCTGGCTAGTGGCGCAGTGCCGCTACCTCGAAGACTTCAAGCACCGTGTGCCAGATGCTGACGCCTGCATGGGTCTCTGGTTCCTATATGTTTGCCCGGAGCGCCAAGCCCAAGCCCCAGGATTTCACCGGCACGACACGGACCGCGTTGCGCTCAACGTCCTCGTCGCGCAGGCTGAGGCGCACGGACGACGGATCGAGGCGCCTGGCGACGAGGACAGTGCCGATTGTCTCGTGCGTGCCGACTACACATTATGCAGTTTCGATTGCTGAAAGCGTTTTAGCACGCGAAGCACTGACCTTAACCGCTTTGCGTACAGGAGCTGTGCAGGCACGAGCTGAACCACATGATGGTGATCCATTCGTACCTGAACTCTAGCAAAGGAGGCTGACCCACTAGGACGCAGGACGAAATGTACAAGCTTCGCAAGGGTCTCTTGGAGGAGCAGGAGGACCGCAGCCGTCACAGCGTGAGTACCGCAACCAGCGCTTGCCGTTGTGCACTTGCCTGACTAGCTGACGCGCTCTTAACCGCCCAGATGCATTCGCTGGGTGCTCTCGGCCTTCGCGCTGCCGTCCACTATCGCATGAGCCATGCCGCTTTCTCTCGCACTGCCCTGTAGGCACCGCCTTTGTAGAAAAAAAATGGGTTGCTCAGCGTACAACCTCCTCCGTTTCCGTGCCACGTTCAAACCGACCACGGCCATTCTCCAGCACCCGCTTATCGCGATAGATGCGCACGTTGCCCGTCCGCGCTTCTCCTGTCCCAACCTGGATGTGGCTCGGATTGCTGACTGGGCTCGAGAATGATGTTGGAATGATGGGATGAACCCTCCTCCTCCGGAACCAGGTATACTCAAGCAAATGCAACTGTCAAAGAATGCACTGACTTTTGTGTATTACTGGTACTGAGATGACGCCGTCTACCTGTCTAAGTGCTCAAGAACTTGCACGGAGCCTAACGGATGAAGCGGAAGTCGAGCCTGCGCGTGCCCTCGTCCTTGGTAGTTGCAAGGTCTGCTCGTGCACACGGTCAGATCCGCGTGATGCGCTACGGCGGACAGCAACACTAAGGCAGCTTGAAGGGAGGAAAACGCACATTGCTTCTGCTCCTCAACCGTCATGGCGGACCAGCGCTTCTCCTTGTAAGCGTTGCGCGCGCCGTAGTAGAGGTACACAGCCGGGCTACACAAAGTGAACCGTCAGCTGCTGCTCTGCTGTCAACGAACGCGTGTGAGAGCGCACTAAGCGATGAAGACGTTGAAGCAGACAATGGCGAGAATGATTGTATTGCCGCGGAAGTAGCGGGGAGCATCACTGGCTTGGTACACTGCAAGTCAAAGGCAAGGGTTGAGCGGACGAAGCAAAGAAGGAGGGATCGCCAGCATGGGAAAGGACGTACAATTGGAACCGATGATGTTTGAAAGCTGTCCGGGAGCGGTGAGCAGCAAGGTGAGCAATGCTCACGGCGTCTGTAGTGTGTGGTAAGTGGCGCACCTGGTTTGAGATATTGTAGGCGGCAGCACTGAAGGTGCGCGTGCGAACAGAGCCAGAGTTGCGAGACGCCCACGACACTGCCGAGTAGAAGAGTCAGCCCGAGTGCTACACACATTATGCGCAGGCAATGCCAACCCCTTTCGGAGCAGGAGAGACGAAGGAGAGGTGCGCACCCTGAAGACCGTGTGCGTATGGAGCCGCGAGTGCGAGAGAAGCGAGTACCCAGTAGGACCACGGCGCGATCGGATCGGGCAGCGCGCGGAGGGCGATGAAGATGGGGAGGTACCAGACGTTTTGCAAGCTGTAGGAGCCGGAAAATAAGCACGACGAGGGCAGGAAACGGCCGGGCAAGCGAGTAGAGCCGGACGTACACTGCGACCCAGGTGCGGACGTTGATGAGCTCGCTCAAAGCGACTATGACAAGCAACATGATGATGCCGAGAACCGTGTATGGCACGCTGAGGAGGTTGGCCATGACCGTTGAGAAGCCGAGACCACCTGGACGGACGGCATGACTGATTAGCCTTGCGCGGACATCTCGCAATCCCGCTTCATAATACAGCCACGCACGCATGCTCAGTTGAAAGTACGCGCTGACTGGGACGCCGGGAAGACCGTAGGTAAGGCCGACCAGGTCTGCACAGAGTGAGATCATCAGCACAAACGGTCCCGCTGGAACAGCTAAGAAGTAACGTACACATGGGCCAGAGGTCAAAGTCCTTTGCGCTGCGCCAAAGGAGGCCGGGCGTGAGGGCTTGACGGTTGTGCATGGTCGCTGCGGTACAAGCACAAGTGCGACAGGTCAGCACCGAGGATCTCGACGCCGGCATGGGCGGGATGAGCCCTTGACAAGCAGAGCCGCCGGAGGTAGACGATAGGCTCACCCTTCTGCGGTTCGTCACGAATGACTCGCATGACAGCGATCTGAGCCTCATGCTCCGTCAAGAAGCCGTTCGGGCGCCAGCGGGCCTTGGTCTGACTCGGCGACGGGGCAAGCATGAAGAATGATGCAATGCCGATGATGAGGGTGAGAAGGCCCTCGATAAGGAACATCCTGCGCGGACGAGAGCAACGTCGTCAGCTAGCGGAGCGAGGAAAGTTCGAAACTGACGGACTGACCAGCGCCAACCCTCGTAGCCCAGAACGCCGCGCATCTTGAGCAAGCCAACACCGGCAAATCCAGTGAACGTTTGAGTCCAGAAGCTGCATTGTGAGGGAGATCAGCGCCATTCCCCTTGCTTGAGAAGGCCGACCGGCAGCGGCTTGCGCTGCGGCGTTGCGACAGGCAAAGAGAGGCAAGGCGCACTTGGTGGTGAAAAAGATAGCGATGCGGATCGGCAGCTCGTGATTCGGGTCTGCGCGCATCGAGCATGGCGCAGAAGCGCGAAAAGAGCGGAGGAGAGGAGATGTCAGTATCGCACGAAGGAAGCGCGGGCGTGCTTGCGCACGGGACATCAAGGGCAACAAGCAAAGAGAAAAGACGCACACCAGTAGGAAAGGTAGACTGAGAGGGACAAAGCCGTCGTCAGCAAGCTTGCAGATTCAGCGGGACGGAATTTGCGCACGAATGACGTCAGGAATGACTGCAGTCAGCACACAGGATCAGTTTGCGGAAAGGAAAAATCCACACGTGATGCCCGAGAGCAGGACAGGTACGCACAGCCACCCTGGAAGAACGCGATGAGAAAGCGGAGCGCCAAGAACGTCGCGCGGTTCTTCATCGCAAACTGTCCGACCGATAGGACGGCAAACACGACGAGCTGCATCGGAAGCCACAGGTCGACGCCGATCTTCTTGCCTGGCGGGAGGCACCGAACGGACACGCGAGCAGCGTCAGCAGGCGGTCAAATGTACAGCGGCAATGGCCAACGCAAGGCTGCTCTGGAGTGAGCACAGGAAACGAGAAGAAGCGCACCGATCATCTGCGACGGAAGCTCTGCGACGAGAAAGCCAAGCTGCAGCGGAGGCGAGGTCGAAATGAGTGTTCCGCATCTGTTGTCGCTGTTCCATCGAGAATGAAGAGAGCGTACCTTCGACAGCGTGTTGCCTAGATTGTAGTCTCCCTGCGTGAGCTTCAGGTCTTTCAGAAGGTTGTCGGCCTGCGAATGAAACATACGTGGTCAATCAGGTAGTCAGCGTCTCGGCCTGACATCTTGCAAAACAGATCCAGCCGTATGACGCGAGCTTCATGCTAGCGCAAGCAGCGTCTAGCACCTGGACGAGGCTGAGCAGAACGCACAGTGGCGGCACCGATGTTGAAGCTGAGAGAAGCGGAGGCGACTAGTCAGTATGTGGTTGGCGGAAGAAGCTCGGATTCGAACGCACCGGTCGATGTCGAGCGCAAAGAACATGACGACCACCCATGCGAAGACCCAGAAGTCGCACTTGCGGCGCACGCGCGCCTCCTCGCGGTGCGTCCACCTGAACTTAGGGTCGAACAAGCGGATGTTCTCCCACTCGGGGATCGGCTGATACTCTGCGGCGTGCGGGCCATCGAAGACCGATTCTTGCGTCGCGATGGCGTCTGGGTCGATGCGCTCGCGCTGCTTGCGCAGCCGGAAAAAGCGCAGGAGCGAATCGCCGGCCGAAGCGGGCTCTTCGCGCGGCGCGAGAGCGAGCGGGTTGCGACCGTCGTATAGCGACGTCTCTTCGCTCTTGGTGAGGTCGTCCTCCTTACTGTCGGAAACGTGAACGGCAGTCGATGTCGAACCGTGAAGGCGTGGCTGCGTCGGAAGAATCTCTACTTCCGCAAGGTCGGGCGCCATGTCGAGCGGATAATTGCGGTGTCAAGTAAATAGACAGGAAAGGTGACCGGTACGAAGTGAAGCAAAGCAGCGCCGAAGCGAACAGAAGCGTCGGGACGAACTGGCGACAGAGACGAAGCTCGTCATCTCATGTTCAGCTGGCGCAGGAACCTGTGTGTGTGCTCCCGATATGCTCTCTGGCGCAAGCAAGGCGCCTTCGAAGCGCAATCGCACCCTCGCGAGCAGCCGGGCATCGCCATGCGGAGGGGTGATCACATCATCGACGGGAAGAAGCCGACCATGGACCGCGGTACGAGGGTGGCCGAGCTAGTAGTCGCAAGCCGAGAGACGCACGTAAGAGCCGAGCGGCACTCTAGCCCTCGGGTGCCGGGGCTATATCGCCTGCAGTCAATGCGGGACTCGGCAGAAGAGGATGCAGAAGCAAAATCGCAGGCGCAGCACGGGTCGGGCACATCTGAGGGCAGCGGAGTACCTTGATCAACTTGTCGCGCGTACGCTGGCGGCCCGCCGGGTCCGTAGGGTCAGAGGACAGCTTGCGCTATCTGCGAAAGAGTGGCGCGATGAGAACGAGGGAAGGACCGGCGACAGAGGGCCTCGAGCGATCGCGTGCGCGGCTGTGTGCACGCAGATCCGACAGCTGGACCGATCAGCTGCACGGCCGCTGAGCTCCGGTCAGGGAACCCGCTCAAGTCTGACGGAGACGCGTCTCGCCGCGTCGGGTCGCGTCGACCGTCTCGCTCTCGCCGCTCCGCCTGCCACCGCGGCTGCCCAGGATGAACACGCACAGAGCACAGGCAACCGGCTTCTCAGTCGACAACCTGTACGCCAGCTTCTCCCACACGCGCTTGCTTTCGTCGGGTCGTCTACTCAGCTCCGCTGAGCGAGCTGGTGCCGAGCAAGCGACTTCGCGAGCAAGAAGAGACACGCGCTTATGGCCTATCTGTCGGTCGCTGACGAGCTCAAGTGCACTTGCAGCTTCAGCATCGGGACTGACGCGACTCCGAAACGATCTCGTCCTTCCTCGACCGCCTCAGCAAGTCGCCCTCCGCATCTCTCGTCGTCGCCGAGCCACGCGCAACAGACTCCGTACCGTCCCACTCCTGGCCCGAGCAAGCTCAACGGCTCCAGCCCGGCCGGGTGAGTACTCCCTCGCTCTCGATTCTTCACGTCTTCCGGGTTGACCCCCCTCTTTTGCGCAGCTTCCCCTCTCCCACTACTCCTGCTACGCCTTCGGCACCAGTGATTCCCTTTGCCACCCGCGCCAACAAGCTCACCGTCCAGGAGACACTCAATGGACACCTCGCCCTCCCCACTTCGGCCCAACTCGCCGGCTCCAACATCCGCGTCGCCCTCGCCAGCAGCACCAATCCCAAGGACTACGACTACCGCATTGCGTATGAGCGGCCGATGGAGCGCAGTGAGGGTGAGCTGCCTTTCATCGTGTCCGCAAAGGGTCTTCGAACGCGAGATCCGCTCACCTGTTTCTTTCCTGCAGTGCTCGATGGCTTGATTGATGAGGCGGCGCAGATCTTCAAAGAGTACTACGGCATCGAGGAATTCGGTGACCCGGGGATTCAGTCGCAGGTACGACGCGCTCCTCTCCTTGCGCTCATGCAGGAAGGGCTAAAGCGGTCCTGATCTCACGCAGGAGGACATCCTCGTTGTCGGCCGTCTCTGCCCCGAAACCGACGCGGCCAAAATGACCGAGACGTCGACCTGGCTCGAGTCTTCGCGCATGCTCGGCTCGGGCTCGCGCGTCCTGCTCAAGTTTGAGCCCGACATGAAGGTCCGCGGCGCGCCGCCCGGCAGCGGAGGAATGGGCATGTTCCCTGGGTGCTTGGTCGGTCTCAAGGGCCAGAACGGAGGCGGAAAGCTGTTTTCGGTCAAGGAGGTCCTCATGGTGAGTTTCGCTCTGCTCGGAACGGCCGTCTGCACCGCTCGTCAACGCCTATTTTGCCGTCCGAGCGGCAACTGACGCTATGCTATTTCTCTAGATGCCGCCGATCGACGCTACCTACACCGCACCCTCCGAGATCCTCGCGCGCCAGTACGGCACCGGCCCGAAGGAGCTCGGCGGCAACCCGATGTCGGTCATTGTCGCAGCTGGACCTTACACTGTCGACAGCAACCTCGACTACGAGCCGCTGCAGGCGCTGCTCGGGCTTGTACAGGAGGAGAGGCCCGACGTGCTGATTCTCGTACGTCTCGTGCCGCGCTGTCCCATTTAGGCCGCCTTGATAGGACCGCCAGTCGAATCTGCGAAACAATGCCATGCTTACGAGCCCGTCTGACTCTCCCACAGACTGGCCCCTTCGTCGACGCCGAGCACCCGCTCATCAAGAGTGGCGACGTGGACGAGTTCCCGACGCAGCTGTTCCGCTCGCGCATCACGACCAAGCTGGCGCACCTGCTCGCCAATAGCCCGCGGACAGCGGTCATCCTCGTGCCGAACGGGCGGGACTTGACTAGCCAGCACGCGGCTTTCCCGCAGGCTCCGCTCGTCAAAGAGCCAGAGCTGGGGCTGCCAAAGGTACGTGCCTGCCTAGCGCTTCATCCGTACTCTCCCGAACATCTCGTCGATTGATGAGCCAGCCTCCGATCGAGAATGCTTACGCTCGTCTCGTGATAGGGAGTTCGCCTCTTGCCCAACCCGACCATGTTCAGTATCAACGAGGTCGTCTTTGGCGTCGCGTCGGTCGATACGCTGTGGTCGCTCAAGTCGTCCGAGTTCTTCCGTAAGTGTGCAGATGCGGAGCCGGCCAAGCCGGGAGAGGAGGATCCGTCGGCGAAGGATGTCATGGCACGGACGTGCAGGCATCTGCTGCGGCACCGGAGGTACGCCGCTTCCATCACGGTCTCTCCGCTCTCAGCCTTCTCGCCTGATTGAAGCGGGTTTCGCACCTTGAAAACGCCGCCGCTCAACGCTTTCTCCCTTCACCGCAGCTTCTACCCCGTTTTCCCCTCGCCACCACCGTCCAAGATGCTTGACGCGCTTAACCTCGACATCACGCACTACGACCTCGTCAAGATGGGCAGCTCTGGTCCCGACATCGTCATCGCGCCATCGATTCAAAAGCACTTTACTCGCGTGAGTCTCCCTCACGCCGACACACGTGCATCGTCTCGCAATCTCCTCGCTGCATGCGGCGAAGCTCGGCGCCTTGGGCGTCTTGGGAAGCAGCGGCGGGCTAACGATTCTGCTCGCTGCAGATCGTCGACTCGACCATCATCCTCAACCCGTCGTTCCTGTCCAAATCGTCTGCGCCCGCTTCGGCCGGCACCTTTGCGCGCCTGACGATCCACCCGATGGACCGGGAGAACCTGAACGAGCTCGCACACACGGGCATGGTCGATGTCGGCGGCGAGCCGGACGAGCCTGTCGAGCACCGCGTGTGGGAGAGGTGCAGGGTCGATATCATCAAGGTGTAGCATCGCGTCGTGGCGCCTCTAGACCTGTTGTACAAGTTGATTCTTCCGTTCTCGACGCTGGCCATTCCGGCAAAGTATCTGCCTGACGAAGGCGAGCGGATGCCCGAGGAGGATCGCCTTTTTCCAGATCAGTCACGCTGTGCATACCGGCAAATACAGAGCCGGGCCTGACGAGAGTAAGCCTGAAGATGGGAGAGGTGCGGGAAGAAGGGGAGGGCAATGCGGAACAACTAAGTGAAGGGCAAGGAGCACGAGCAAGATACTTTTGCGAGCGAGTGAGCGTGAGTGGGAGAGAGGGGGGGGGGATAGCGACAGAGAGTGTGTGCAAAGGGTGCGAGGAATAATGTTAAGGGGGTTCGAGTCAAATGAAAGGGCGAGGGGGAGCAGAGGAGGGCAGGCGAGCGCGCGGAACGCCGGGACAGCTATACACGAGTACGAGGCTAAGACTGAACCTTCGGCACAGCGACGGTTACCCAGGGCGCGTGGGCCGGCTCGACGCGCGTGTGGGGTACATGAGCATGGGACCGGCTGGTAACCGCGTCGGACGAGGGTACGGCGGGCGAAGGCAGAACGGCGAAGCGGAGATGCTGCACCGGGCGCGTTGGCAGAGGCGCAATCGTCGTCAAAGAGCCCGAAGAAGCAAGCAGGGTCGGCTGCGGGACAGGCGAGAGCGGCCGCTGCTGGGAATATTCGGCGAGGTTCGAAGGACGAAGGCGAGCAGGAGAAGCCGCACGCGAAGTTGATGGCGAGCGGCCAGCGCGTGCTGTACGACCTGTTTGTGTCCTATAGTTCAGTATGGCTGCGGAAAACCGGGCGCGGTAGGCGGTCAGACCAACTCACGCGTGTCAGACGCCTTGTTCTGCTCGTCCCGCTCTGTACGCTCACTGCCCCTCCTCGGCAATCGCACCGAAAGGTCGTATAGAGCGTTCGTGACGCCTAGCATGCGGGGCGAAGTAGTCGCTGCAGAACGGGCAGTCGACCTCGTCGAGAACGAAGGCGAAGTCGCTGCGCGGGCGGAAGAAGGCGCCAGACGGGGCGACTCGGCAAACGTTGATGCAAGCGGCAGGTACGCGTCGTGGCATACGAGCTGGCTGAGGTGGTGGTGGGACTGAGCGCGGTTTAGACGAGCCTCGAGATCGCCTGCCTCGAGCGGCGTCGACGGCAGAGTGTTTCTCGAGCAGCTGGACGCTCGAGTTTGCGGTGTCGCGGTACCTGCGCGCGGCCCTGCGCCATTCTCACCTGCGCACGCGACTCTTCCCGCAGTGCTCGCGATCGAGAGGGGCGAGAATGCAGGGAGTTCCGCTGGACCCTCCTCGCCGTGCACGCTCGAGGGGCGGGTCGATGGCGGAGTGTGCATGTACCAGCCCGTCCGGCCGGCCGATCGCGAGAAGTCGCACTCGCGATGCACAGAAGTCTCGCTATTTGGCAGAGCGGTCTCAAGGGCGATCGAGGAGATTCCGACGGACGCGGTGTCCGAGTCAGTCTCCTGAGGAAAGGTCGGCGGCGGAAAATCGCTGTGCGCAGGTATGGCCAGCAGGGTGGTGCTGAAGTCGACGGCGTACCAGCTGGCAGCACGCAACGATTCGCCGCTGCTGCCATTCGGGTTGACGCGGAAGAGGTCGAAAGGCGAGCCTTCGCTTAGCTCGAGCTCGATGGCGCGCTTGACGTCCTGTGAGTCGACAGAGTCAGCTTAACAGGACGACAGAGCACCCTCGATCGCTGCACACACCTCGAACGTGTGTCGGGAGCCGAGTGAGTCGAAGAGCGCAACGTTGAGCACCCGCGATGCCCCGCTCGCCGCGAGGGAGTGGACCTCGAGCGACTGGTGCATCGTCCTCGTTCTCGTGCAGCCCGCTTGCTGGTCCCGAGCGAGCTGGCTGGCCGAACGAGGGAGATTGGCGAGGGGAAGGAGATGACGGGACGGAGCAAGGAGAAGACGAGGGTCACGAGTGGAGTCACGAGAGGCGGACGGTCGCGGTGATCTCGCAGGGATGAGCGTGACACTCTGCAGGGCAACCGTGACGCCTGTGACGGTCCGTCACGCCGCAGAAGCGCAACCCAGGAGATCCAGCCGAAGGAAGCGCAAAGCCAGAGAAAGCAGTGCTGCCCTGCGGGCGGTGCTACGGGACGCTCGAGCCCCTTTGTCCAAGCGAGGCCGACCCCCTTCACAGGATCCGAGCGGAGGAAGACGGACACGGCAAAGGAGACAGCGGACGAGGCGGTGAATGGTGGCGTCCACAGTCTGAATCGTGCTCGAAAAGAAAAGGTAGAATGAACGGAGGGTACGGTAAAGCGCTCATCGCGCAGCTGAACCAACGAGAGATCAGCTCTTGAGCGGACTGATACGAGAGCCCCCGTGGCGAGGAACAAGCGAGGACGCTTGGCCGGAATGCAGCAATAAGGACCGCGGCGTCGTGCAACGCAAGGCATGACGGACAGTGTCTGTGCAGTACTGCCCAAAGGCCGGGAAGGAGAGGACAACTTGACGACGGTATTCAGAGAAACGCAATGTGCATATCCTCCTGCTCGAGCACGTCGCGCCAATCACGGAGCCAGCCATCAGCTTGCTGCACTTCCCAGATGCGCTCAAGGGCCTTGATGTTGTCGGACCAGCCGGGCTCCGAGCCAGCTGCGCGTAGCCCCTGAAGGCAAAGGCGCCGGTCGGCGGGCATGATGGCTGCCGTCCCGGCAAGGAAGAAAGGGACAGCGCGCATGGCGTGCATCAAAGCGTCGGGAATCTGGACGGGCGCGGTGACACCCGGAGAATTGGCGGTGGAGGGGCCGCCACTGGTCGGATCGTGAAGCGCTGTAAAGTCGGGGTCGCGGCGGACTGTGCCAGAGACGTAACGGGCGCCGATGCGAAGGATCTGCTGCAGCGATGCGGCAATGATGGCGGATAAGGGCCCGTGCTTCCAAACGGTCTGGTAGAGGTAGATGAGAATCGCCTGTGGAGAACAGAGACTGGATGTTAATTTGATCGGACGAGTGTCAAGGCAAAGTTGGGTATTGGTCTTACGTGACGGTACATCTCCGTGCTCGCAAGGTACTCGAGATACGTTGCGCTATCAGCGAGCTGGTCGCTGGTCGCCAAGGGAGGGCGCCAACTTCGGATGGCCTTCTCGATCGCCTCAGCTTTGCAAGCGACGACTTCGCTAGGCAGGGAGCTTTGGGGTGCCGCAAGATTGGCTGCTGCTGCAACGCAGAGCATGAGGCCTACCGGAATGACGCCGAGTTGCGGGATGACCGAGACGTAGGAATTGACCTCGTCTATGAGCTCCGTCGAGCCCGCAAAACGGGGCTCGCCTGGCAGGCCGAGGATGCGGAACGAAGGTCGACGTCGAAGTATGAGGCAGATCATGACGTCTTCCCAGCCAAAGACGGTGAGGAGCAGCTGGTTGGGGTCTTGAATCGTCTGCAAGTCAAGGATCGGGCTGTGTCGCCGCGAGTGTCAGGACATGGCAACGGCTGAATGCCTTGTAGGACGTACTCTGGGCCAAGTTCCTGAATAAAGATCTCATAGAGCAGCAGCAAGAACTGCGCCGCTTGTGCACCGACGCGAACAAACTGCAAGACGGAAGACAAGTCAGCCAGCTCTGCAGAGCCAGCACAAGTCACTGCTCACTTGGTGCGAGTATAGATCCATGAGGGCCTGAAGCTTGACAGCAAGCGGGATGGGCTGGCGACTGAGCTGATCGAGCGCGACTTGGAAGTATTCGTCTGCTCGCGCGCGCAGTTCGTCCTCCTCGTGCTTCATCCCGTTGATGTCGACAAGGCTGGAGGGCGTATTCTGAAGGACGTGAAGGCGGTAAAGCATGCACTGCAAGGCAGCAGTCGTGAGGCCTGGGAGACAAGATAAACGCGACACAGGCACGATGTCACGCACCGTTGCCATTGCAGCATTGCGGCCAACCTCTGTCGAAGTAACCGTCTGCTTGATAGCTTGGACGGCAATTTTGCGCAACGGTCCACTGAGACTGCAGAAATAGGCATCGTAGAAAAAGGCGTCTGCAACGACGGGGTTGTCAGCAACCTATGTCTGCGTGCAAGTAGCATGAGCACAGTGCTGCTCACAAGCTGCATCCAGCTCTTCTAGCGGCTCGACTGGCGTGGAAACGGCCTGAGAAGCTTGTGTGGGCGTCCGTGTCGGAGTATCGGCGTCGAGTGCGGGAAGAAAGGGCGGGAAGTGATCGGGATCATGGCTCCAGGCACAGAGTTCTTGATCGACAGCCTGGAAGGTGACTTCAAGGTTCGCATGTTCCGCAATGCGGCCCAGCGAGCCGAGGGAGTGGAAACCCGGCCTGATGCTGTCGAGATGAGCGAATGAGGAGCGTTGCGGCGAGGACGGTTGAGAGGCGGGCGGGCAGATCTGGGAGGATGAGGGAGCAAGCCCGTCGATTTGCGTGACGGCGGGTCCTGCCTGCTTCGGAGCAAGGGCGGCGGGAGTTGCTGTGAATGCCGGAACCGCCGTGGTCGAATTCGGGACCGCCGCCTCGGGCAACGGCGGCGCGACAGTATCCACCGAAGCGCTCCTGGACGTTGAGCGCCCCTCACGAGCCTTGGTGCGGGCACCACGCTCGAACACGCGGACTGGCTGCTGAGTCGGCGGGATGGGCCATTGGCACTTCCAGGCGCCCTGAATGCATCGCTGGCAGGCGCCGTCGTGCTCGTTCGAGTGCGTCTCGTCGCACTTCTTGCGTCTTTCGCGGCCTGCGGGACAAGAGGATGCGCGGCGAGGTGAGCGGTCAGCGAGCAACTGATGAAGTCGACGAGGGACGGGCATGGGGCGTACAGGTCAGGCAGCCCGCCTTCGACCGCTTGCGCTGTCGAGCGAGCGTGTCTGCGTCCGACATGCTCGCGGTGCGTGCTTCGACTGTGTGAGAGAGGCAAACGCGAGTTCTCTTCTTCGACCCACGATCGCTGTAGCACCTCGACTGGTCACGGCTGCGCTGCTGAGAGGCGACATGCACGATAACCCTTGCCGCAGACATCAGAGGTCGGGAAAACTGGACGTGTGCTCAGATCTACGGCAAGTTGGACTACCGTAGCACTTGTTTGCCTCGCCGCTGGGGAGCCGCTGTTCTCCCTCGTACATGCACTCGTCGAGCATCTGCCATGCCGATCTTCTCCGGAGCAACGCCAAGAGCACAGTTGCCGCTGTTGGTGCTCCCTTGTCATGCTGCGAAGAGTGCAAGTGGTTGGCGCGATCTGGCGGTTGCTGGCGCGAACCAGCGCCCGAGTCGCGCCAGCGGCCAGCCGACAAGAAGTGGCTCACGCTGCGCTCGAGCCGCTGCACCGAAGTGGTGCGACAGAGATTCCGCCTCGTACTGCTTCATACGCTATGACCGCAGGCTGGCAACTCACGGTGCAGCGGTATTTGGAAGTTGCAGATCGTCATGCCGGTCCAGCTATAGCCCACATTCTGGTACAAAAAGACCTATGAAGACAACAAGATTGCTCATTAAAAGTCCGCTGATGCTTGTTCTACTCCAAAAGCGATTTGCCCTCTGGATGCGATGGCGGGATGGTCGTGCCCGCACCATGATGGTACATGCTATCAGCGGCATGAATGAGCTGTTGTGGTGGAAGCACAGAGTCTCTGGGTAGTCGGGCTGCTCCAGAAGCGTGTCCGAGCGGAGATGGCGATGAGATGACTGGAAGCGAGGAGGACGACGAGGTCGGACTGCCCGGCGCAATGATTTCGACCGTAGCGCCCGTTGTGAGGGCTTGGGACAGCTCATCGTTGGGCTGTGCGGCAACGAAGGTTCCCTCGACGGCGGCACCGGGCGCAGAGGTGTGTTGGGCATGAGTCGGCGCGGTATCGGGCGTGTCGGCACGTATGCGGGCAATCAGATCTGGCACCCTGTAACTGGGCTGTCAGCTCGAGCTGTGCGTAGGACGCGTCCAAAGAACGCACTTGTACGGCTTCGTGACGACACAGTTCATGCCCGCGGCGAGAGCCGCCTCCTTTTGCGCATTGCGAGCGTTCCCGGTCAAGCCCACGATGCGTTGGCGACCCGTGCGCTGGCCCTGCTTTTCCATCAGTCGTATGGCACGACTAGCCTCGAGGCCGTCCATGACCGGCATCTGGGACTCATGGGAGGATCAGCGGGTGTACGTCGGAACCGACAGAGGATAAGGTTCCGAAAGGAGCAATCCAACACACCTCAATGTCCATCAAGATGCAGTCGACAGAGCCGCTGGGTCTGCTGGCCAGCAGTCCGAGTCCCTCCTTCCCATCGCACGCGAGGAGCACATCCTCGCACCCCTCCTTGACGAGCTGCCTCCGCAGCACTGTCCGGTTAATCTGGTTGTCCTGCAAAACTCGAAAGCTTGTGAGCTTGCCAAATCCACAGGGCGCGCTTGACCAGAAGAGAGACGGACCTCGCAGCAAAGGATGGTCAGGCCCTTCAACGGGTTCGCGTCGTCACCCGACCGGCTTAGGAAGACCGCCGGTGCGCGTCCACGCTCAGCGTTGGGCGCGGTGATGCCCTCGACGACAGCGACAGGACGCTCGTCAGTCGGCAACCCAGCGTCAACCGAGCGTGCCGTGATGAAACAGCGGAAGATGGACCCCTTGCCGACCGTTGAAGCGACCTCGATCCGCCCGGCTTGAAGCTCGCAAAGATCTGCGAAGGGGTCTCATGTCAACGCTGTGCCGCAAAGCCCTGAATGGAAGACATACTGCGCGCGATCCAGAGACCTAGGCCGCTTCCGCCCCAAGTCGTATGCGTGAAGGGCGAAGCTCTGCGCGGTGGGACGGAAGTGAGCTGGGGTCCCGAACGCAAATTGCGGAGGGGCTCAAAGACGTACTGCATAAACTTGGCGAAGAGGCGGCTCGTCTCCTCCTCCGTCATGCCGGGTCCGGTGTCTTCCACCGAGAAGAAGAGATAGACAGGCTTCTGCTTGTCGATGTAGTACTCGGTCTCGGGCGGCGGTATGAGAGGCGTGTCCCGCTCGGGTGGTCGAGCCGAAACCTCGACCGTCAGGGTGACGATACGAGTTTCTGACTTGGCGGTGAAGCGGATGGCGTTCGAGAGGAGGTTGACGAGAACCTGGGTCAGGCGCGCTGTAGGACCACACAATGAGCGACTACACAACAAAGTGGTGCAACTGTGCGATGCTCACCCGGATCGGCAAAGACGCGAGCGCGCGGACCAAGACGAGCAAGAGACGAGCCGATAACAAGCTGCAGCTCGATGCCCTTGGTGCGACACTCCGTCTGCGGAGGAAATGCGCGTCAATCCACGTAATTGACAGATAGCAGCACGAGACGACCCGCCTTGAACATGCGGCAGATGTTGCGCAAGCTGGTCGCTAGGTCGAACTCGACCGGCGTGATGCTGTACTTGCTTAGCTGAATCTGCGCCAGCCCGAGGATGTCGTTCGCTATGCGCTCCTGCGCCATGCCGCACTCGGCGATGGCGTCAAGCGCCTCAATGTCTTCGTCGAGCGTGTCGAGCAGCTTCGAGTCGAGATCTTGCGGGAATTTGCCGACACCTTCGAGCGCGGCGAGTCTATCGCGCAGCGAGATAAGCGAGGACCGAGTGAAGTCGGCGTTCTGCAAGATCGCCGAGATCTGCCAGAGGATGTAGGTCAGCTTCGAGTCAGAGCGAGAAGGGGTACGCGAAAGGGCGCAAGAACGCACAGGGTTGCGAATCTCGTGGCTCGTCACGTCGATGAGCAGCTCCTGCTGCCGCTTTTCCTCAACGGCAACCTTGCGCCGTTCCTCCGCCTCGTCGGCATAGCGCTGCGCCGCCTCCTCACGCTCGCGCGAGATACGCAGGAGCTCCTCTTCAGCTCGAGTTTGCGCCGTGACGTTCGTGACGCTGGCAAGCCATCCGCTTGCCTCCCGCGGGTTCGAGGAGTTCGGGCGAGCCTGCACAAGGCAGACCCCACCGTACTTCCAGCGGAAGCGCGCCTGAAACTGATCAAGCGTAGTGAGGCATCTGTGAATGTAGCTCATCAGCAGGAAGCGACTCGCTGGAAGTGTGCACGATGGTGCGGAGCAGGCGATCGCAGTGCAACGTACCTGTGCCACTTCTCGAACACCCAGTCGGAATCGTCCGGATGCAGCTCCTTGACCCACTCGTCGAGCGGCCGGCCCTTCTCGAGATTGACAATCTGGTACCATGAGTCGTTCGCGGAGATGAAGTGTCCATCGAGGTCGATGCGCGCGAGACCGACGAGTGCCGTCTCGCCGAGAACGGCAAGCTCATCGCGCAGCTGAGCTTCGCGTAGCTCGGAAGCGGTCGCCGCCGCCTTGTGCTTATTGATGCTATCGCGTATGATGAGGAAAGTGAGCGGCACTGCCAGACCGAAGCGAACCAATTAAATGTAGGGAAAGGGGTATTCACTTGAGCAGCTGGCCGCAGTATCCGTCTAGCCGCCCGTTGATCACCGCAGGCTCGATGATGCAAACGCACCACTGGTCGCGCACGCCTTCCCGGATCCAGCGGAACTCGTACTCGTCCCGCTCAAAGGGCAGGTCGCGCGTGATGCGTTGGTAGTGCTGCACGACGCGCTCACGGTCGTCCGGATGGATGCGAGCCGGCCACGCATCATTCGTCTCGCCCTCGGCGAGACCTGCAGGAAAGAGAGCATCAGTCAGAGGAATTCGCATCGCGCGACGGAGTGAATTGAGACGCACCGCAGGTCTGCCGCCACTTTGGGTTCGCCTGCGTGATAGACAAATCACGATTGACGCGGAAAAGACCGATGGGCGCGTGCCAGGCGGTGTACGCGAGTCCTTCGAGAGAGACGGCGTCCTTCGCGCCTTCGATCGAGATCTCATGTTCGCCGAGCTGCTCGACTAGGACGCCCTTGCCGAGCCGCTGCCGCGCGAGCTGCACCGACATCGGCATGCGCTCGGGCTCGGAGCGCGCTACCGACGCAGCAGCTCCGCGCTCGTCGTCATCGTCGACGGTCTCGCCGTTCGCCTCGGGCTGAATCTCGCCTTCGTCCCCGGCTGCGCGCGCGCGCGCCTCCTCGCCAAACTCGACGATTTCGTCCTCGTCCTCCTCCGCCTCATCCTCTTCTGTGAAAACTCCGCCGTTCGCCACGCTCGATGCGGGCAGCATCGTCAGGACGGTGCATCCGGCATCAAGGACGACGGTTGCGCGCCAGTGCACCTTGGAGAAGTTGACGCCGGCGACGAGGTGTAGCGCGATCTGGCGGTGCGCCTGGAAGCGCGACTGGCGCGAATAGGTCGAGGTTGTCGAGGACGAAGAAGAAGGGCGGCCTCCGAACCCTGGACGGACGGGCTGCGACGTGGTCGACGGCTGGAAGACCTTGAGCGGGCCGTTGTGCGTGCCGGGCGAAGGGACTACGCCTGCGCTCAAAGGCTCCATGGCGCGCTCAATGCCATCGCGCAGCCAGCGCCGGAGAAGCTCCTTGGAGCGGTCGTCGAGGGCATCGGTGAGCGACAAGCGAGTACGGCCGTGGTGCTGCTCGTCGTGGCTTGTCGCATGCGGCTCTTGCAGCCGGGAACGGGGTAAAGGCGCTGCACCCCCGACACCTTGATTCAGGAACGAGAAGAGGGCCGGGTTCTGCCAGACCGGTTGCGGCAGCTCGCCGTCCTCAGCCAAAGCGTCGTGAGAGTAGATGCACGTCGACAGCGGCTGATCGTGCAGGTAGGCGACGAGTGCGTGCGGGAGCCGCTGCAGACCGTCGTCTGCGGGTGACGAAGGGCCAGGCGGAGGCGGTGCAGCGCCGGCGGCCTGTGCGGCAGATTGCATCGCAGTCGACTGTGCGTGCCGCGGTCCGTTCTGTTGCTGTGTACAGACGTCGAGCAGCAGGAAAAGCAGCCGTACGAAGCGAGAGCGGAGCAAAGCAGCCGGGCAATCCTACAGCGGTCCAGGCCTGGAACCACGGGCCGATTCGATCACTCGATGAGAGTTCGGCGATGAGCGTGCAGCACCACACCACCTCGCTCGTCCTCGACCAGCACGTCCGGCGTAAGCGCACAATCGGGCCAGCCCGTATTTCCTTTCGCTCCGCCGCGTCCGTCTCCGTTCCGCCGTTGTCGCCAAGTGCCCATGCGAGCTGTACAGCTCCGTCTCCTCTCCGCCGCTCTACCTAGCAGCCGCCGCCCCCTTTGCTCCAAGCTGCGCACGGTCGTATCCCTTGCGGAGCACGGTCGTATCCCTTGCGGAGCCTCTCCTCGGCCTCGCGGCGGTTCTCCCTCGCCTCGCTCCTCCCGACCTCGCCCCGCCCGCCCCCGCCGCCCGCCCGCTGCTCGTCGCCGCGCGCGCGGCGCCTTGAGAGGTAGTAGTCGTCGATGACGGCGAAGTCGCGCGACGCCTGCACCTCGAGCCGCTCGTCGGCGTGCGAGTCGGCGAGATGCGACCGCGGCCGCGTCGCCGGCGAGGCACCGTACCGCGTCTCGCCCTGCGGCGGCGCGGCGAGCGTCGCGGGTGTCGAGTGCGAGTGCGCGTGTGGCGGGCGCGGCGAGGTCGTCGAGGCCGAGAAGGATCCGCGGCGGACGAGCGCCGGCGCGCCGAGCGACGCAGCACCGCGAGCCGGCGAGGGCGCGCGGCCGGGTGGGTCGAACCCTCGCACGACTCGAGGGGACGATGCCGACTCTGCCGTGCCGCGTGAAGGCGAGGCCGGGCGCGCGGGACGCAGACCTGGCGAAGCGGACGAAGCGAGTGCGTTCCCACCGCTCGCTGCCCCGCGGGCGGGCGACGGCGCGCGGCGCACCGACTCCACCGTGCTGAAGGCTCCTGCGCTCGACAGGGCGGGAGACGCTGCGCCGACCACACCGCTAGGCACGGGTCGAGCCGGGGACGAGCCGCGCCGGACGCTGCTACCCATCATGCCAGGGCCAGGTGACGACGGCCTCCTCGGCGGGGCGGCAATGCTCGCGCCTACTAGCGTCGAGCGCGTGAGCGGCGAGATGCTGGTCCTGAACCCTTCTGGCACCGGGCTGGGCGGCCTTACCGCCGACGAGCTCGACATCCGCCTTCCTCCGCTGCTCCCGCGGCGCACACCCGCGCCTCCTTCGCCCGCCGCCGCCCCGCTGCGCAGCGCATCGAGCGAGTAGTTGAGCTCGAGCTCGGTCGCACCGCTCGCTCCGCCGCGTAAGGCAGGCGGGACGGGCAGGCCCTCGTACGTCGCGAGCGAGCTGAGCCTGCGGCCGGACGAGTAGCGCAGCTGGACGGGCGCCTGTGGCGCGAGCGCGCTGCTCGAACGTAAGCCGCCGGGCGCTGCACGAGTGCTGCTCGGAGCGCGCGCGACGCGGCTCGCTGTGGGTAGTCCCGCGGCGCCCGTGTCGACGACGCCTACCTCGAAGCTCTCGCCGCTGTCGCCGTCGCTGCTCGCCTCGACGATGAGTGCCTCGTCGTCGACTCCGCCAAAGCGCGAGTGCATGAGGCGCGAGTCGACGACCTCAGCGCGGCGCCGCTCGGCGCGCAGCGCAGAGGGGTCGTTGTGCCGGATCGCGGCGGCGAGGGCCGACTCGCGCCGCGCGTGCGACGTCGAGGGAGAGGTGGGCGAGATCGGGATCGGGCGCGTCGGAAGCTCGCGCGCTTGCGACGAGGAGCGCGCTGCAGCGGTGCTGCTGCTGCTCCGTCCGAGGCGCGATGACGAGCGCACGAGTGCCGCCGCGCTGATGCCGACTGTAGGCGAGGTCGGGGAGCGGATCACGGCTGCTTCGGGCGCGAGGGTCGTGCAGACGGCAGTCGTCGCGCTCGAAGGGTGCACGAGGCTCGTGAGGAGGTGCGAAGAAGGCGTGCGGTGGAGGGACGAGGCGGACGAGGGTGGGCGCACCGTCGCGAGCGAGGTCGTGGTCGTCGAGCGATGCAGGGAGGGCGACGGAGGGCGGGCAGGCCCGCCGACGACCGAGGCGGACGGGGTCGTCAGCGAGAGACGGCGCTGGCGCTGCATGCGGACGAGGCGGACTGCACGACACGAGTAGTCAGTCTGCGCCGGCTCGCTGGTGCTCTCAAGTGTGCCCACTGCGCAGGTGCTGATCGAGCTACTGGCTGCACGGTCCGCGTCAGTCTTGGGCCCTCGTACGACCTGCTTCGGGCGACGCGGAACGCACCTGCTGGGGACGAGTCCTGCTCGCTCCGCCTGATCCTGCTGTTCCTGTGCGGCGCGTATTGGTTCGGACGCGACTCTGCTGTGCTACTCGGCGCTCGTGCGCTGCTGCTCCTGCTCGCGAGCGAGGCGAAGGCGTCAGTGCGCACATCCTCGTCGCTCCGCTTTGCTCGCTTGGCCCGCGCGACTCCGTGCGCCGTGCTGGGCTGCCCTGCTTCTGAGCACAGCTGGCGCACCGTAGGCTGCACGAGCGCCTGCGAGGCGGGACGAGGTGTGGGGACGAGTGTCTCCTGTCCGCGGCGTTCGGCGTCCGCAGACGAGGAGTCTTGAGTGGGGCGCGGGAAGGAAACGCACGAGGTCGAGGGCGGAGAGTCCGTCGTAGGTGCTCTGGCTGGCGCACTGGAGACTCCTAGGCGCGCGAGGAGCGAGAGCGATCGCACGTAGAAGCGACGGGTGACGAGCGGAAGCAAGACAGCGGGGCGAACGTCGAACGGCGGTCTCAGAGTCGCGCTAGCGGGGGGCGCGCATCCGAGCTGCACAGCCACAGCGATCACGACGCGCACGCTTTGCAGAAGACACGCTGTACAAGTGCGCGCTCGTACAGCACGGTGCGACAAAGTAGAGGACGGGGCACTCAAGACTTGGCACTGCAGATTGCGGATCAGCCGTGCGATGTAGTATAGACCCTCTCAGCCACAGTCAGACCCCGCTCAGACCCTCCTGCGGGCGGGCGAGAGAAAGTGCCCGCCGTGGCCGGATCCAAGAGGTGCGAGCGGACCGCTCCCTCCCTCACCCGCACTCTTCCCCCCAGACAAGGTGAGTCCAGCGCACACCCACCGTACAGACTGTTCAGAGCCGTACTGACCCTCGCTCGCCTCGTCTGCGCTGTCCATCTTCCCCTTCGTCCTCGTCGCCCAACGTTGCAGCTCACCGTCGCCCACCATGTCGTCGCCGCTCCTCCTCCTGGCCATGGGCAACCCGCTCCTCGACATGCAGGTCGTCAACAAACCCGAGCTCCTCGAAAAATACGGCCTCAAGCCCAACGACGCCGTCCTTGCCGAGGGCAAGCAGAGCGCGATGTGCGTCCCGCCCTGCGCCCCGTACGAGTTGGTCAGGCCCACTGACGAGCTCTGCGTGTAGCTACGAGGATCTCCAGAAGAACTACGAGGTTCACTATGTTGCTGGCGGTGCCGCCCAGAACGCTGCTCGCGGCGCCCAGGTGCGTCTCGCTAACCATTACTGCCGTGCTACAAGATCTAGGGTGCAGTTGATGGCTGACAGAGAAGCGCACCGCACGCAGTATGTACTCCCGCCCAACTCGACTGCCTACCTCGGCTGCGTCGGCGCCGACGCGCTCGCCGACCAGCTCCGCGCCGCCAACGAGAAGGAGGGCCTCCAATCGGCGTACCAGGTCGTCGAGGACAAGCCGACCGGTGCCTGCGCCGTCATCATCACCGACCACAACCGGTGCGCTCCACTTTCTCCTCCTCCCCCTCCTCAGCTCGTCCTGTCGTCCCGCCCCGAAGCTGACACCTCGCGGTGCAACAGCTCGCTTTGCACCAACCTCGCCGCGGCCGAGGCCTTCTCGGTCTCGCACCTCGACAAGCCCGAGATCAAGGACCTGATTGAGCGCGCGCAGAACTTCTACCTCGGCGGCTTCTTCCTCACCCACGGCCTCGAGAGCGCCCTCGTGCTCGCCAAGCACGCTGCCGAGAAGAACAAGGTGCGTCGCTGCGGCTGACACTCTCTCAACCGGATGAAAGCGAGCGCGCTGACGATTCGCATTTGACAGCCCTTTGCGATGAACCTGTCCGCGCCGTTCATCCCGCAGTTCTTCAAGTCGCAGGTCGACGAGATGCTGCCCTACGTTGACGTCCTCATCGGCAACGAGTCCGAGGCCGAGGCGTACGCCGACAGCCACGAGTGGGGCGTGCGTCCTCGAGTCACTCCGCTTCTTGCACCTTGTCGCAAGCTCACTCCGCCTCGTACTCGCAGACCAAGGACCTCGCGGAGATCGCGTCCAAGCTCGCCGCGCTCCCGAAGAAGAACGAGGCGACCGCGCGCCTCGTCGTCATCACGCACGGCGCCTCGTCGACCATTGTCGCGTCGTCGTCGCCCTCGCTCGTCCCCTCGGGCACCAAGACGTACCCCGTCGCGGTCCTCCCCGCCGACAAGATTGTCGACACGAACGGCGCCGGCGACGCGTTCGCGGGCGGGTTCCTCGGCGCGCGCGCGCTCGGCAAGAGCGTCGACGAGGCGGTCGAGGCCGGGCACAAGATGGGCGCCATGTGCGTGCAGCTGAGCGGGCCGACGTTCCGCTGGCCCAAGGAGCAGGTGCTCTAAGCTAGGCCGGAGGGACCGGGACGCTGGACGTTCAACCGATTCCGCTCTAAAGAAAAGGCATGAAGACGTGAAGAACAAAAAGGGGCCGCGCTATTTCCGGATCCGTTGTGTGTGCAGTACTGTCCGTGTCGCATTGTCATGAGCTCAACCTCGCAGCCAGTGGACTGAACCGAGAGAAGGCTTGGGCGGCGGTCAGGGGCCTGATGAACGTCTCCGCCGGGCCGATGATCTCGATGGTGCTGGCCGAGCGTCCGACTCTGCCTCGCTGAAGCTGCTGGGCAGGCCTGCGCGCGTGCGAAGCACCGCGATGCCGCACAGCCGAGGCGCACCACAGCCCTGCACGGCGCTGCCACCGTCCTCGACGCCGTCTCACCCCACACCCGACCTCGCCGCCTTCCTCGAATCGCTCCCGCTCCCCTGCTGCGTATTCGAGCATGCCAGCGTTGCACAGGACGACTATCTCGCACCTCCGAGCTACACCAACCCTGCGCTCGAGGCGCTGTTGACGCCGAGCCGCGCTGCCTCGCATGGGGTGGACCAGAGTGGTGCAGAGGCAGCACGCGCTGCTGGGACGCTGGGGACCACCTTCGTCGGGGCATTGACCCCTGAGACGCGGCAGGAGCTGCGCGACTGGCTCGTCGAAGGAGCCGCAGCCTCGTCGTCCACTCCGTCGTCGAGCGGATCGACTTCCGCCCCGAGACGACCTGCGCCAGCCGCTCGTCCTGCTCCGCCTCCATCCGCCAGCAGCCGACCATCGTTGAGCCACACCGCCTCGTCGAATCGTCACATCGCGCTCCAGCTCGACCCGCTTCTCTGGTTCCCCAAGAGTCGTTGGCGTGCAACCGTCTATCCCACCTTCACCATCCTTACGCTCGTTCCCAGCACCGAAACTACCGTCATAGGACCTCCAGATGCACTGCCTGACGGACCTACAGCCCCGTCAAAGACGGCGCTCGCTAAGGATGCCCCGTCCGCAATTCCCTCTCCCCCTGCGGACGGACCGCCCGCGCGACCGCCCCGCTCGACGTCGCATCCCTTCGACCCTGTCCCTCCCTCCGTCCTTCGCGCACGGCAGCGCCTCGCCACGGCTTCGCCTTCCTCGAACGCTGCAGTGCAAACGGAGCAAGTCGGCGAGCACGCCGTCGCCGCGTCGAGCGTGCTCGACGCAGATTCCGTCGAGGGGATCGCCTACATGGGATGGCACGCCCCGTTCGGCCTCTACCGCGTCAATCGCGAGCTGAGCCTTACGCAGGTGACGCCCAAATGGCGCGACACCGTCGGTTCGTCCAGCACCCGCGTCTTCCAAGCCGCGCGAGCCGACGCATGGCTGACGTTTCGCTCTCCTGTTGAGTACAGGCCTCGCCGAAGGCGTGCCGGACGACGCTTGGCCGGCGCGCATCCACCCTGAAGACCGCGAGCGCGTGATTGCGCACTACCAGCAGCTAGCGGCCGAGCTGCCCCTCGAGCGCGACGAGTACGAATTCCGCTGGGTCCCGCAGGGCGAGGGCGAGAGCGACAAGTGGTTCTTGAGCGTCATTGAGCCCATGGTGATCGGAGGGAGGCTCGAGGGATACTGCGGGTGCTTGCTCAAGTGCGTCGGTTGCACAGCGCGCTGTCGTACTTGACTGACCTGGCTGTGGCGCCGGCACAGCATCGATGAGCACAAGGCGCGACTTTCTTCGACCGAGAAGCGGGCGGCTCAGCTGCAAGCCGAGTATGCGATCCTGTCCGAGGCGTGCTCGGTCGGCCTGACACGGCACGCTCTCGACGTGCGTGCCTTCTGCGCTTGTACGAGGGGTTTCTTGCGCACTCGCTGACCTCGTTCCCCGGTGCGCAGGGAACGTTCATCACCGTCAACCGCGCTTGGCGCGAGATCACGCAAATCGACGGCGAAACGCCCCTCGAAAAGTGGAGAGATCAAGTGCAGTACGCCATTCTCGCCTCACTACTTTCTCGCCGACGACTGACACCTCCCCGTCTGGCAGCCCCGATGACCGCGACCGTGTGCTCGCTGCATGGGCGCAGTGCGTTAGACCGCAGCTTCGTTGCGTACCACAGCTGACATCACTCTGCCCGCAGCGCACTCGAATTTGTTGAGCCTATGACACTCCAGTTCCGCTGGAAGCACGGGACCGTCTCCCTCGTGCAGTGCTCGCCGAACCACCATGAGAAAGACAAGGCGACTGGGTGGATCGGGAGCGTCACCGAGTGAGCTTCGCATCGGTCCGAAATCGTCCTGCCCTCACTGACTGAATTGCCTGTCGCAGCGTTACGGCGCGTGCGCACGTCGAGGAGACGATGCTCAACCTTCTGAAGGAGCGCGAGTCGCGCGCGAAGGCCGAGGCGGAGCAGGCGGAGGAGCGGCGAAAGGTGGCTGTCGAGGAGAAGCGGCAGCAGGAGCTGCTCATCGACGTGACGAGCCACGAAATTCGCAACCCTGTGCGTTCTTGCGCCCTTCCGCGTTCCCGTCTCGCTCTTACTCAGAGCTGACGTACATTCTCTGGCAGATCTCGGCTATTCTGCAGAACGCCGAAGTCACTCGGTCCTCGCTTATCTCGCTGCGCGACAAGCTTGCCGCGCTTGGACGTGCCGGCAAGTTTCCACCCGATCTCGACGCGAAATTGCTCGACACGCTCGAGGAGGACGTTGAGGCGCTGGACGCCATCACCGAGTGCGGGCTCGCGCAAGAACGCATAGCGAACGACATTCTCGGGTTGGCGCAAATTCAGCTCAGCAAGTACAGCATCACGCCCGTCGAGTTCGATCTGGCGACCAGCTTGCGCAACATCTGCCGCATGTTCAAAGCAAGCTCCTACGCCTCTCAGCATGACGCAGCTGCTGCCGGACTAACCTGAAACGCCCTACAGACCGAGTGTCGGACGAAGGACATCAAGCTACAGCTTGTCGTTGGTTCTTCACTTGCTCGACTCGGGCCTCGCGCTCGCGTCTTTGCCGATCCAGGTGAGCACTTATTCAGTCTTTCGCAAAAAAGGAAAACGCTGAAGAATCGGGAGGTCCGCAGCCCGTCTTACCCAAGTTCTCGTCAACCTGCTCTCGAACGCCATTCGCTTCACGGCCAAGTCTGCTCAACGCGAAGTCACACTCGCCGTCGAAGTCTCGGCCAAAGCACCCGATCGAGACGCGCCGCTCATTCCGCCGCACGAGACTGAGTATCACATCGACAAGCGCCGGCCGATTTACCTCTTCTTCTCTGTCGAAGACACCGGGCCCGGCATGACGGAGGAGGAGACCGGGCGCTTGTTTGCCAAGTTCATGCAGTGCGCTCCTGACACGCCCCTGCAGTCGGTCTTCTGTGATTGCTGACCGTGTCTGGATGACACAGGGCTTCGCCTTTCACCCACACCGCTTGGGGCGGGAGTGGACTCGGGCTCTGGATTGCCCGCAGTGCGTTCTTCTACGGCACCATCGGTCTGTATCGCCCGCTGACTCGATAGCCGTTGATGCAGACCTGTGCGAGCTGCAGGCCGGCCGCATCGAGGTCTCGTCGACCGTTGGCAAGGGCTCCATCTTCCGCTGCTTCATCACGGCTCGCTCGGTGGATGCCGGACCAACCGAGGGCGCTGACAAGCCTGTACCGGTCATCGAAGGGATCACGGGACCGAACGCGGAACGCGGTGCGGCGCCCAAGGTCTTCTTGAGCGGTGGTGACGACGGGACGAAGGCGCCGCTGAGCGGTCTCAAGATCTTGTGCTGCGAAGTGCTTCATCTTTCGTTGCTTACGCTTTTGACCTGCGGGTGTTGATGCGCCCGATGCCGTTCGCAGGACAACCAGATCAATCGCACCGTCCTGCGGAAGCAGCTCGTCAAGGAGGGCTGTGAAGAGGTCTTCCTCGCTTGCGACGGCAGAGAAGGTCTCGAGATGTTCAAGGAGCGCGCGCCCGGCGGCATCGACTGTATCTTGATGGACATCGAGGTGCCTTTCTGCACGTTGCGTCTACACTTCAGCGTCCGCTAATTCCGGCAATTGGGCCACACAGATGCCCGTCATGGACGGTCTCGAAGCAACGCGTGTCATTCGCACGATGGAGCAGCAAGGTGAACGACGAGGTCGACAGCGCATTGTCGGCCTGACCGGGAACGCTCGCAACGCGCAAAAACAGGCCGCCCTCGATGCCGGGATGGACAACGTCGTGACCAAACCGTACAAGTGCGCCCGTGTGCTCAGTGACTCTTACAGCCAGACGTGAGCTCATGCGCTTCGCTTCTCACAGGGTACCCGAATTGGTCAGCCGCATTATCGGCGCCAGCGATCCCGACAGCGTCCCTGCCTCCCCGACCATTAAGGCACCGTCTTCTCCAGAACCGTCGGCCACCGCATCCTCAACCAGCCACCGCGAGCCGCTTGTCCCGCAAGAGACCAAGGACGCCGAGCCGCTCGTCCAGACCGACGACAAGGTTGCTGTGATCAATATTACTGGCGAGCCCGCTCTAAGCGAAGGAGGCGCAGAGAAGAAGGCCAAGACGATGTCGGCGCACGGAGGCGGGACGATTCTCCCATATTCGCAGGACCCGGAGGAAGCGCTCGAGCAATAGAGGGGGAGCGAGGGTGTTGCCCATGTATTGCTATCGGTGTTGTAGCGAGCCTTTGCCAGTAGAAGATGTCCTGTCATCATCGCGGTGAGTACCGTCCCTCCGGGTCTCGCACCGTCGCTGTTATGCTCAAGCTTCAAGCTTTGCTCACGCTTGCTCCTCAGCGCTGTTCTTCGCCATCTCACGGAGGGCTTGCTTCTCCGTTGATGGCTCTGCTGCTCAGCATCGCGTCCCACGTACTGCTGTGTGGTGTTTGCCGCTGTCGCGCTGATCCCGCGACGCCGCCGTTCGGCCCCGCGTCCACTGTCTCCTCTGCCGCGTCCGTCTTACTCCGCTCGGATCCTGTGAAGGGGGTCGGTCTCGCCTGGACAAAGGGGCTCGAGCGCCCCGTAGCACCGCCTGCAGGGCTGCACCGCCTTGGCTGGCTTTGCGCTTCTTTTGCCTGTGTGGCTCTTGTCAGCGGCTAGCTTACTTACGCTTGCGGCGTGACGGACCGTCGTAGGCGTCACAGCCGCCGGGCAGAGTGTCACGCTCATCCCTGCGAGATCACCGCGACCGTCCGCCTCTCGTGACTCCACTCGTGACCCTCGTCTTCTCCTTGCTCCGTCCCGTCATCTCCTTCCCCTCGCCAATCTCCTTCGCCCGGTCAGCCAGCTTGTTCAGGCTTGCCAGCTCGTTCACTCAGGAGCGGGCGTCATGCACCGGTCGCTTGAGTTCCACTCAACTGCGGCGAGCGGGGCATCGAGGGTGATCGACGACGAGCTCGCCGACTCACTAGGCTCGCGACACAAGGTCGAGGTGTGTTCAGCCGCCGCCGATGCGCTTACATGCTGTCGAGCTGACTGCTCCCACTCCCAGGACGTCAAGCGCGCCATCGAGCTCGAGCTGGGCGAAGGCTCGCCCTTCGACCTCTTCCGCGTCAACCCGAATGGCAGCATCGGCGACTCATTGCGTGCTACCAGCTGGGACGCGGTCGAATTCAACACCACTCTGCTCCCCGTACCCGTGTCCAGCGACTTCTCGCCGCCGACCCTTCGTCAGGAGACAGATTCGGGCTCCGCGTCCCTCGGAATGTCCTCGATCGCCCTCGAGACCGCGCTGCAGGATCGCAGCGAGGTCGATGGTTGCAAGCGCGTCCTGTCTCGATCGCGACGCACGACGGGCTCGCATTTGCACACACCACCATCGACCCGCCCGTCGAGCGTGCACAGCGAGGATAGTTCGGCAGGTCTGGGCGCTTTCTCGCCTGTTACGGTCCGAGGAGACGTCGGAAGAAACTCCAACACACGTCGTCGTGGGGCGGCGAGGCCCGCGGGAACTGCGACACCGCCGATTCGGTCGTCCAGCTGCTCGCGGAACACGCCGCCGACGGCGCCGGTCGGTGCGAGCGATCTCGAGACTCGTCTACACCGCGCTCAATCGCATCACCACTTGAGCGACTCTGTTGACGACGACGACGCGTACCTACCGCTCGCATCAACGTTCGCCGAATCGCCCAGCCCGGAGCCTTATTCCGCGCAAGTAGCCATCCCGCCTTCGTTCTCACCGACCTCGACGGCGAACGCAGTAAAGACTACCTCGCGGCGCCTTTTAGCCGTCACGAACGCTTTGCAGGCCCTTTCTGCGCAGGCGCCAGGTCGTAGAAGCGAGAGAGAGGAGCGATCGCAGAAGCCCAAGAGATCCAACGAGCGTAAGTTGGCTTCACGGCCCCTCACCATCCCCCTAGCTCAAAGATTTTGATGCCGGTACGCACGCAGGTCGCACAGGATGCCCGCGCCGGTCGCCGTCGACTTCGCGTCTGGCTTCTCCTGCTCGCCATCGTCCTTCCGTTTTTCCCGAGACCTCCCAACAGCGCCCGCTCTCGCCCTTCCCGCATCCGACCTTGGCACCTCGCTCGGGCTCTCTGGCGCCAAGTGCGCCCGTGCCATCGCGCCCGGTGCAGCAGCTCCGCTTCGCCGTTCCGCCTTCGCCCGCCGAACCCTCAGTCGGCGCGGTTTCCAGCCGTGCGCCTATCCATGCACCTCACACGCGCGTCGAGCCGGCACACGCTCCTTGGGTGACCGTCTCGGCACCGAAGGTCCAGTCTCAGCTTTCGACTCGTGTCTAGCTGTCGGGGCGTTCCGCGCGCTCGCCTTTTCCTCTTCTCCTCCGCCCCGCCGTTCATCCGACTCGGACCCCCTTAACGTTATTCCTCGCACCTTTCGCACCCACTCTCTGTCACTACCACCTCCTCGCACTTACGCTCACTCGCTCGCAAAAGTATCTTGCTCGTGCTCCTTGCCCTCACTCGGTTGTTCCGCGTCGCTCTCCCCTTTTTCTCGCACCTCTCAATCCCAAAGTTGCACTCGTCCAACGCCACTGTCTATCTTTCTATATGTGCAGCGAGACTTGGCCTGCAAAGCGGCAATTTCTCACTCTCACTAAAGGGCCGAATGTCGAGCACTGGCACAGGAGTCAGATCGGCCCGATGTCCAATTGTGCGGCCTTTGCAGCAAAGCACTCAGATGTGTAAGCAGGTGTGTAAGACAATGGGAGGCTTTGCGCAGACCAATGTCGACTCTTTTCTCTGCCGCGCGGATGGAAAGTCAAGGAAAGGTGGTTTGCCATTATCATCATGCGGGAAAGGGCCGCAGCCTGGTGCGGTACTCTCGTGAGAGTTGACTGATGCGGAGTGTAAGGTTGTCCCGATGGATAGTGCAGGATCCCGCAACGTCGACGACGGTCTTGAAGCGCGACGGCGCGAAAGGGTCCGCAGGATTGAATTCCTTGTCCCCGAGGCACGCAAACAGAGACCTGAGCCAGGTCGCGGATATCATACTGGGGTTGCATGGCGGGAAGGCACCCGAACACGTAGCAAGCGGGTTCAAGGCGTGACTCGATGCCACCGAGACTGCCAGGAGTTTGAGCTCGTTTTTCAATTGAGGCTGGGACAAGCAATTCTTTCAGTCCAGCATGCACCGCGTTGCTGCATTCATGCCCGACTGGAGCAAGAGGTTGACGCACCAGCTTCTGGTGCCAATCGTTGCGAACCTTGACAACCTTGTCGAGATCGGGGAGATGAATGATCTTCAGGCCGGTGTCAAACAGCAGATTGCGGTCATTGACGACAGTCGCCAGCAAGAATGCGAGCGTCGGTGACTGGTTGCGGTAGAGACGCTCGCTACGACGATTGATTTCCGCAGTCAGCGCAACGGTTCGAATCCGCACAGCGAGGCGAGCGCACTAGATCTTGCCCCGCAGGGCCAATCTACCGACAGGACTGTCGAACTTGTCAACGAGCCTTGCAAGCGTCTCCCATGCGGCAATCTGTGTATCCGTGGTCAAGAGGGTGGCGGTGCCTTGATCGTCCCCCTCGAGCAGCTGGAGGAACGGCTTGATGTCCTTCTCGGTCTCGTGCAGGTCGAGGACAGCATCCGCAGTCTTGTCCGGAGCAGGAAGCGAGAGCAGGTCGGCGAAGACGCGAGATCCGACGACGAGAGCAGCGCGCGACACCTCGAGGACTACGGGCGGCGAGTCTGCGCTGCGCAGCTGCACCTTGTCGCTCATGCTGGCGCTGTGCTGCTTCGGCTCGAGCAAGCGGAGTGACGGGTTCGAGGCAGACCTTGGCTGGCTTCCCTCTTGACCGCGACTTGCCACCTTCGACTCGCTCGGGCGAGCACGCGGAGGCGTTCACTGCTCAACAAGGGGACAGGAGACTGCGCAGAGCCCGTCCTAGCCTGCCCCGCGCCGCGTGCGCCGCTCCCTCGTCCTCATCGCTGCCGCCAGTCATGGACGCCGACATCGCCTCGACGCTCTCCGGATTTGCCCTGGGCGAGGTCCTGAGCTCGCTCGACCTCGACGCGAGCGCCCTCGGCGCCGTCCAGAGCCAGCTCGGCATCAAGCGCAACGCCGCTCTCAACCGCGACTCGATCTACGCCGACCGCTTTGCCGACGACGGCCTCGACGACGACGACGACGATGGCGACCTCGAGGACGACCGCGAGGACATCGAGGCCCTCATCGACCGCGAGATGCGCGAGGAGAAGGGCGTCGCCGCAGCGGGGCGAGCGGGTGGTGCAGCGGGGGCGGGAGCGGCAGCAAAGGGCAAGGGCAAGGCGCTCCTGCGCGGCGAGGAGGACGACTTTGACGAGGACTATGACGGAGACGAGGGCATGGAGGTCGCAGCCACCGTCGCCGTCAAGGAGGAGCCCGCAGACGCAGACGACCTCTTCAGCGCTGCACCTTCACCAGCGCCCGGCCTAGCGGCGGCACGCCCTCCTCCACCACCATTACAAGTCGAGAAGCTCGCACCACCTCCCGCAAAAAAGGTCGATGTCAAGGACCTGTTCCCCTCGTTCGAGCCGGGCAAGACGCTGGACTTTACAGAGCTATTTGGCACGCGTCCTCGCAAGAAGCGGCGCGTGGTCACCGAGGGCGTCAAGCGTGCGTATCCTCGTAGTCTCTTCACCTTCCTGACCAGAGCGCGCTGACCTGTACCATGCATTGCAGTCGCCCTCCCCACCCTCTCCGAAGTCCCTCGCGGCCGTTCCTCGCGCGACGCCCTTCTCGCGCCCCTGCGGCCGCTCCCGCCCTCCCGAGACGAGCACGTCAAGCAGCTTCTCCTCCAGGCGCGCGCAGAGTCGATGCGCGAATCGGGCCAGGCGGCGGCGGATGACGAGGGGAGCGAGGACGAGGAGCTGAGAAAGGCGGTAGAGGTGCGTTGGCTTTTCGCCACAGTATGCTCGCCCGGAAGTGCGCCCACCGGTGCCGGGAACGCTCGGACCCGTGAGCTGACGACCGTCATTCGCAGCGCGTCAACCGGCGCAGCAAGGCGAAGTGGCGAATGCCGCGCGACGACCGGGCGTTCGACCTCGCCGAGCTCGACGAGTGGGAAGACCGAATCGTGTGGGGCGAGTCGAAGCCCACAGCGTACGTTTCACGCCAATCGCGCGGATGCCGAGACTAGCTGCTAAGCGCGCCCATTGCACAGCCTTTCGTCCGCCTTCCCCGACCCGCTCAAACATCGCAACGCACTTTTTGACCAGGGCGACTGGGTCAAATCGATTCTGTGGGACGGCGAGAACCCGGCGCGCGCCGAGTACTTCACCAAACTCAATCTCAACTTCAACGACACGCAGATGTTGCTCGAGGTGCAGGAGCCCAAGGGTGAGCCCACTCCGCTTCCTCCGCGGTCCCTCACAGCTTGCTGACGTGTCGCATGCAGTCGAGGCGCCCGTCAAGATCGTCCCGCCGATCAACGCGCTCGGGTCCGCGGCGATGCTCGCGCCCCGCGACGAGACGCTCGACCCGTTCAACCTCTCGAACGACCGCGAGTACGAAGTGCCCAAGGAGCAGAAGCGCCAGGTCATCCGGCAGACGTTTGGTGCTCTCGAGGTCGTGCATGCATACCCGGCTCAGAAACTGCAGTTGCCGTTCGTAAGTGATATTTCTTGCGTGCGCTCGGCAGCCTTGTCAGCTGGCGGGCTCTTCGTTGAGTACAAATCACTCAAACTTTCGACCCGCTACAGTACAAGACGCGCTTGTCGAAGGAGGACACGCGCTCGTTCCATCGCCCGGCACTCCAGTTCCCGCAGAATGTCCCCATCCAATTCACCAAGGTGCGGAGCAAGAAGAAGAAGGACAAGCACGGGCGCAAGATCAAGAAGAGCGAGGGTGCGGAAGCGATGCGCGGCATGCAGGACATCACGCTCAAGGACACGAGCAACTTTGTGCTGTGGGAGTACTCGGTTCGTGTATTTTCTCTTGACTTGTCGTGCGCTCGTCCTGACTTTGAGATGCGCAGGAGGAGCACCCGCCCATCATCTCGAACGTCGGCATGGGCAGCATCATCGTCAACTACTACCGCAAGACCAAGCCCGAAGACACGTTCATCCCGCACGTGCGTCGCATACCTCTCATCCGCTTATGCACAAATAGCTGACATTCTACGAAAACACAGCTCGAGGTCGGCCAGCCCCTCCTGCTCGAAGGGACCGACGAGTCGCCTTTCAAGATGTTCGGCACGGTCAACCCGGGGCAGACGGTCACGACGCTCTACAACAACCTCATTCGCGCGCCGCTGTTCAAGCATCAACCGCCCGAGACCGACTTCCTTGTCGTTCGGTGGGCTGACGACAAGCAGCCGTTCTGAGTGACCAGCTTGAGCTGACGCCTTCGCCCTCCAGCACCACCATCGACGGCGAGACGCAGTACTTCATCCGCTCGATTCCGCACATGTATGTCGTCGGGCAGACGTACCCGCAGACCGAGGTGCCCGGCCCGCACTCGCGCAAGGTGACGACGCTGCAGAAGAACCGCCTCATGACGATCGCGTTCAAGCTCGTCGCCAAGAACAAGGACTCGCGCATCAAGGTGCATCGCTTGACGAGGTACTTCCCCGACCACAACGACCTGCAGATGCGCCAGAAGCTCAAGGTGCGATCCGGTTCCTACGCCCTGTCGCGCTCTCCCGCTCTGATGTGAGCAGCGCTGATTTCTCGCCTATCGACCTCTCAGGAATTCATGGAGTTCGTGCGCAAGGGCGACAATCAGGGCTTCTGGATGATCAAGCCGTCGGTGCACGTTCCGAACGAGCTCGAGATGCTCAAGATGGCCGAGCCCGAAACGGTCTGTCTCGCCGAGTCGATGCAGGTCGGCTTGCGCACACTGCAGGACGCGGGTTACACCAACGGCGCCGAGGAAGGCGGCGCAGGCGACGACGACTCGAAGCTCGACACGGAGCAGCAGCTCGCGCCGTGGATCACGACCAAGAACTTTGTCAACGCCAACGCTAACAAGGCCATGCTTAAGCTGCACGGCGAAGGCGACCCGACTGGTCGTGGCGAGGCGTTCAGCTTCTTGCGCGTGAGCATGAAGGACATCTTCCTGCGCGCGGGCGAGACGATGGAGGAGCGCCTCGGTACGTCTCATTTCGCTAGGCCAAACTCTTCCGCTCCTCTTGCTGACACGCGCGCGGTTACAGCCGAGATGTCGAACCGTCCGAAGTCGGCCCACAAGTACAACGTGCAGGAGCAGCAGGACATCTACAAGGAGGAGATCGCGCGCATTTGGAAGGCGCAGTGGGACGCGCTCTCGGCCGCGCGCGAGCCGCTCCTGACGCAGGAGGACGAGGACCGCCATCGCGGCCGCATCGCTGCCGCCAAGAAGGCGAGTGTGAAGGCCGGCGCTGGCGCCGCTTCCGCTGCCGACACGCCCGCGTCCGCGTCGGGCACGCCTGCTGCGCTTCGCGCAGGGACGCCTGGCAGCCGCGCTGGCTCGGTCGATCTCGACGACGGTGCGAGCGTGGCAAGCGGGCGCGCAGGCGGCGGCGCGGCGGGCGGCGCGACGGGCAAGGCCAAGACGCTGCGGATCAAGCGCCTCGTCGGCGGCGTGTGGCAGACCGAGATTGTGCGCGACCCGGGCGTCATCAAGGCGTACGTGCACCAGCGCGGCGTCATTGACGAGGAGAAGCTCGAGGCAGACGAGCTGCTTCCGTCAGACGACGAGAGCAAGAACGAGCGGCGCAAGAAGCGGTGCGTTCTCCCTCCTCCCCTCGTATCGGCATTTCCTTCGCATTACTGACTCGACTTTTTGTGCGGCACACAGCCTCAAGGAGCAGCTCGAGAAGCTCAAGCGCAACCAGGAGCGTCGTCTTGCGCGCAAGAACGCCAAGCTCGGCATCGCGCCTGGACAGATCGGCGTCGGCGGCAAGAAGAACGTCAAGACGGAGACGACGCGCATCTGCGGCAACTGCGGGCAGCGCGGCCACATGAAGACGTCGCGCAAGCTGTGCCCCCGGTGGGCCGAGTTCAACCAGCCCAAGAACACCGACACGAGCGCCGCGCTTCCGACGACGTTTGGCGGTGGACTCGCCCTCCCGCCGATGGGTGCTGCCGGCGCGTCGACGCCCAAGCCCGCCAAGCCGCCGAAGCCGTCCAAGCCGGGCGCGCTCAAGGTCAAGCTCACGGGCTCGACCCCTGCCGGTACCGCAGGCTCGCCTCCCGCAGCTGCTCCGGCTACCGACTCGGCTGCGGCGACTCCTGCACCTTCGACCGACGCAAGCGCGCAACCGCCTCCTCCGCCCGGAGCGGTGCCCGGCGCTGCTGGTCCTGCCGCTTGAGGCTGCTCTCCAGCTGGCGTCTTCGGATCCCTCGGCATGGCTACTCCTCGCCTTCCCCGCGTCTTCTGTCTACATTTCCTTCGTCCCCGCTGTTGGATTAGTCGCAATCAGCATCGTATATGTCGCTTCTTCGCGGAAGTCACAGGCATGTCATTCTCCCGCACTCGGCGAAGCTCTGTGAATGAGAAAGGCAAATCTGGTGATACAGGCGCGCTCGGAAGCGGCGATAAGGGAAAGCGGAAGGGATTCGAATGGAAAGATATGGGTAGGAGACGCCCTCAGGCCTTGACCGCAGCGGTCTCCGCTACGCCATCTGCGTGTGCTGGAGCAGTGGGCAGCACGTCCTCTTCTCCTCGCAGCTCGGCCGTCTTCCCGTCCTTCTGCACCGCACTCACGTCACCCTCGCTTGATGCCGCGCCCGTATCGGTGTCGCCCTCAGCGGGCTGCGACGTAGGGTGGCCCTCCTCGGACCACTCGCCCTCGACGACGTGCGGATGCGCCTCGACCAGCTCGAGGTAATTCTCCGGGACGAGGCCGACTTCGCCAGTCAGCTGCGAGGAGACGATGCGCCCTGCTTGGACCTGCAGCCACGCACGAGACCCAGATGCGTCAGTACCGTCAACCGTAAGCAGGGTAGAGCTTTGCAACGCACCCATCCTGCGCACTGCCGCTCGAACACCGACACGAGCTCGCCCGCCTCGAGCCTCATTTCCGTGTCGAGCTCTGGCTCGAAAGGGTACATCGCCGCATAAACGCCCGGAACAAACTCTCCGAGCTCTGGCCCTTCGCCGTCTTCGTCGCCGTACGCGAGCCCGCCGTCGGCTTCGGGGTCGTGGAACGCGTAGGCGTCGGGAGAGGAGGAGGACGAGTCGGAGAGATCGGAGGCGGGCGGGAAGTCGGAGGCGTGCGTCGTGACGAAGCCCCAGTGAACTGCAAAAAGGTGAGCAGAGTGTCAGAGTCTTCTGGTACCAGGCATTCGTCCGTGACCAGCAAGCTCGTCGATGGACCGGAACGGCCCGAGAACGAGACTCACATCCGCTCCCCGGTCCGACCGCCGACCCACCGCCCAGCCCATCCTCGCTATCCCAGCTCGAGCGCTTCCCACCGCCCAGTCCACCACCGGCGCGAAACCTCCGCTCGCGCTCGCGCTCCTCCTCCTCCTCCTCCGGTAGTGGACGCCCTTCGAACCGCGGGTCGTCGGGCGGGAACGCATAGTCGCGGATGACGAGGGGCGCCTCGTGCGGTGCTGCAGCACGCGCAGGAGTGCTCCACTCGCTCGCTGCCGCCTCTTCTGCTGCTCCCGCCCGACTCGGATCTGCGGCTTCTCCCACTCCTCCTGCCGCGGCGCGCTCGTCCTCCTCCTCGGCCGCAGCGCCATCTGCGACCTCGTCCTCCGGGATGCGCGGACTCGCCGGCGCCGTCGACCCGCCCGTGCCGGTCCCCTGCGTCGACACGCTCAAGCGGCGCGGGTCCTGCGCTACGCCAGCGCCGCCCGCACTGCTCCCAGCGCCGAGGGAGGCCGAGAGGCGCGAGACGGAAGACGAGGAGCGCGGGCGGTAGGACGAGGGAGGGCGAGAAAGCGACGGGGGCCGCGAGGGCGGGCGCGAGGGCGGGCGCGGCGAGACGGGCGGCGGCGTCGCGGCACGCGCAGAGTCGCTGGAGGGAGGGGTCGAGGTCGTGTCGATGGAGGGGAGGATAGTTGACGCGGACGACGTGGCACTTGAGGCTGGAGTTGAAGAAGTCGTGGGCGCGGTAGAGATGGGTGGGAGGTGGGTGTGTTTGGCTGCGCTTGCAGTTGGCGGCGTGTCGCCTCCAGCTACATCTCCTGCTGCGCTTGCCGCAGATGATGCCGCTGAACCCGTGACTGCACCACTCTCGCTAGATGGGACGGCGGCGGCGGCTCGAGGGCCCGCAGCTGTTTCGCCTGAGGTGTTGTCAGTACCGGTTACCTCGTGACGGAATCTCGTGTGCTAGGCTCTGGCAAGTGCGTGCGAGGCAACGTCTCCGAGATGCTGTGGCGAGTTCCAGCGTTGTCGCCGCAGGGTCACGGGAGCGGCGACAGTGTCAGCAAGTCGACGCCGCGCCGACTAGCCTCGTGCGTTTGTGCAGCCGCTGCTGTGTGTCCATCGAGTAGCCCAGGCCCCCGCCTCGTCCATCCAGTGGCGGTGTCGGCGTGTTGAGCGAGTGTTTGGACGGAGGAGTCCGATGCATGCGATTACAGCAAGACGGCGCATCGAAGACTGACCGCCTGGCTCTGGCCGCTGCAATGCAGCGTGTGCGGGTGCTGGCGGGTCCGGCGGGGCGGCCTGGGCCATGGCTGCAGAGCGTCGTGGGTCTCGTGAGCGGGAGTTGGTGGGGCGACGGGACCGCGGGCGCTGCTGCTGGCTCTGGCGGGGTCAAAGTGCTGTGTACGGTCTACTGGGCGGTGTCGAGTAGCACAGAGTCGCTCAGGCGCTTCAGGCGGGGTTGCCGGAGTCGCGAGTCGTCCGGGGGAGGCGGCGGAGATCGACGGCGACGACGATGAAGTGGCTTCTCCCGAGCAGCGAGAGCGGGGCAGACTGGCAGTGCAGCATGCAGCCTTAGTGTATTGCAGAGGCGGGCTAATCCATTTCCAGGCTCTCCCGTTGACGCAGCCAACCCGCCATCCTCGCCCCTCAGGCAGTGCTTCTTCCTCCTCTTCGCTTGACGCCCGCGCCAGATCTGCCAGAGCGTCCGAATGGTCGAGACTCGTTTAAGCGAGAGCCACGCGCACAGCTCCATCGAGCCGGCGCGCGCTTTCCTCGCCGCCGCGGCCTCGAACCAGCCTCCTCTGCTCCTGCCCAAAGCGGCCACACCGCTCAGCCTCTCGCTCGCGCTCTCCTGTTCTGTGCCTCGCTGCCCCGCCCAGATCCGGGTCCCGACCAGGCTCGAGGTCTGCTCGATTGCTCCAAGCCACCCGCGCCCGTCCTCTTTTCGGCCGACCGCATCGCGACCTCGAAATTGCCGTCTCTCCTCCCTGCTGCCACCACTGCTGCCGAGCTTGCTGCTGGTCCTGCTGCCTGTGCTTGACACGCTTCGTCTGATCCAACCGTCGGCAGTGCTGCTCGAGCAGGTCCTCGAGCAACCAGTCGTCCTCGCCCACCCGGCACCAACACTCCTTTCTCCCTTCCCGCCGCGCTCGCGCTAGTCCGCCAGCCTCCCTCGACGTCGCCGTCGACGACACGAGCAAACGCCTCTCTCTCTCATCGTCATCAGCAGTCGAAGCGGGCGCTGCCATGCCGCCCAAGCAGTACCAGCGTCCGAAGAACCCCCCTCGCGTGCAGACGAGCGACGCCGTCCCGCCGCACCGCTCAACCTCGCCCTCTCCCGCCCCCGCTCCCGTTGTCCCCGTCCTTCCCTCCGCGCTCCCCGTCACGCCCGACCGCAGCGCAGGGGCCAGGAGCACCTCGCCGTCGCCGTCGGCGCAGAGTAGCGGGAGCCGCTCGAACCGCAAGCCCGTCCCGACCTATTCGGCCGAGGACATGAACGCTGCAAGCGTCCCGTCGGGCGAGCAGTCGCGCGGGATGAACCCGAACCCGTTCGCAGCGGCAAACGCGCTCATCGCTCAGCGCGAGCAGGAGGCCGCAGCGGCGGCTGCAAGCAGCGGTCGTCCTTCGAGCGACCAGCCGCGCACCCCGCCGCGCCCCTCCACTCGTCCACCTCCGCTGCGTGTCGGCGGCGGCGGCGGGCTCGACGACATGATCTCGCCCACCAACCCGGGCGATCGCGGCCGCGGCGGCAGCACTTCGCCGACCTCGTCTCCGCCCGCCTCGCACCAGACTCACCAGAGCGGGCGCGAGCGCAGCACGTCGCGCGGCCCGCCCGTCCCGACGCCGCAGGACGAGGACGACATTGCGACGCTCAACTTCAACCGGCGCCCGTCGCAGTTTGACCCGCTCGCGCCGTCGTTCCACCAGGCGCACGGCGGGTCGAGCACGGGCTCTCGCTCGCTTACGAGCGGTTTCGCGCCGCTCCCGCCCGTTTCGCCCGTGCGCGGAGGCGGCCACCACCGGCAGCGGTCGAGCCACACGCGGCAGCCGAGCATCTCGCTCTCGTCCCCGTCCGCCTCGCCGCTCCCTTCGCCAGGCTTCACGGCCTCATCCGCTCCCGGATCAAGCCGCAGCACCGACTCGGGCGGCGCAGGGGCGACCTACGGCCCGCACGCCCTCCCGCCGACCGAGTCGCGCAAGATCCTCCCGCTGCAGCCCGCGCGCACGCGTGCGCCCATTGAGGCGTTCGCGAGTGTGGAGATGCTCCAGGGACAGAGGGAGCACCAGGACCGCACGCGCGGAACGGAGGTATTTGGGCCTGGGGGCAGGTACGAGGGGCGGGCGAGCATCAGTGCAGAGGGCGGTATCCCGGTGCGTCATACTCTCCCATCTCGCACGTAAAGCTCAACATACTGATGCATGAATCTCGCAGCCCTACGCCCGCCGGCAGGACCCGCTCGCAAACGTGCACGCTGCGCGCAACCCGGGTCTCGTCGCGACGCAGCAGCAGAACTACGGCGCGCCCAGCCTGCCGCCTATCGAGATGGACGTCATGAGCATCGCGAGCCAGCTGCGAGACTACGACAAGGCGCGCAGGGGGAGCGAGGACGTGAGGGGTGGCGATGTGAGTTGCTCGCCCTCCCTTCCCCTCCCTTCTGAGCGCGAACTGACTCCCTGACCTTGTCGTGCTTTTCATAGCTCTCGCGCCGCTTCAGCGAGGTCTCGTCCGGCGAGGACGAATCGCCGCCGTCGATTGCTAGCGGTTTGCGCACGCTCAACCCGAACTTCTCGTTCCCATCGCGTAGCACTACGTCGTTCAAGTCGACAGGCGACTCGTCCTCGTCGAGCAGCGCGCCGCCGTACGAGCCGCCTTCGGCGTTCGACGACGATTCGACGCACTCGTACCCGCCTGACCTGAAGAAGATCTTTGGCTTCAAGCGCAAGGACGGCGACACGGATGTGAGCAAGGCGGGCGGCTGGCGCACCGAGCACCTCGGCGCCTCGGACAAAGCCTTCGCTATGCAGCGTCCGTCGATCGTCGCCCTCCCGGTCTACCCTGCGCCGGGCGGCACGCTCGGGCGGAGCTTCAAGACGCGCGCAAAGCGGTGGGGCACCAAGGCAGCCTACCTGACCGTGCTCCTCGCGTGCGCGTCGAGCTGGCTCTACCTGTGGTTCCGCCTCGACGCGATGCGCCAGGTCGAGCGCAAGCGGCCTGGCATCTTTGTCGGCGGGTGGTGCTACCTCGCGCTCGAGCTCGTCGTCGCCCTCATGACGACGGTGCACTCGCTGTGGGTCGTCTTCACGTACCGCTCGCGCTCGGCCGAGCCCAAGATGCGTCTCCGCGGCGACAACAACCTTCCATCGGTCGACGTCTTTATCGTCTCGTCCGGCCAGGCGGACCAGACTGTCTTTGACTGCGCCGTCGCCGCCGCGTCGATGGACTACCCGCCGCACCGCTACCGCGTCATGGTGCTTGACCCGCTCGCGTCGTCGAACCTTGAGCGCGAGCTCGCGCGCCACGCCAAGGCGCAGGCGACGCCGCACTTGACGTACCACAAGCGCGAGCTCGGCGGGCCGGGCGGCGCGCGCGAGGAGAAGAAGGCGCAGCTTCGCGGTCGCGAGAGTAGGGGCACCGAGAACACGGCGACCAAGGCCAATTCGATCAACTTTGGCATGGTCGAGGCGTCCTCGTTCGGCATCAAGGGTCCGGCGGAATTCATCGCCGTTTTCGACGCCGATGTGCGTTTCATCTCCTGCAGCAATCTTCCTCTCCGCCTGACTGACCCCTCCGTTCACAGATGATTCCCGAGCGCAACTACCTGCGTGCCGTCCTCCCGCACATTCTCGGCGAGAACAAGGTCGGCCTCGTCAAGACCCGCCACGGCTTCATCAACCTCCCGCATCGCCTCAATCAGCCGACCGCGACGCTCCTCACAGCGTCCGAGACGCCAGCCGACACACGCTCGGGCTTCCTCCTTCGTCGCGCCGCGCTCACCGAGATTGGCGGCTTCCCTGCCGACTCGTGGATCCACGACGGCCAGTGCGAGGCGCTCCTGCAAGGCCGCGGCTACCGCGTGCAGCAGGTCGACGAGGTTCTCCAGTGGGGCATGGCCAAGCCGACGTACACGGCTCAGGTAAATGCCATGATGGTCAACCGCCTCGGCCCGCTCCGCACCGCGCACCGACTTGGGTGGTTCGTCCGCGGCGACAAGACTCGCCTGATGCCCTTCGTGTCGCGCATGAGGGCAATCGGGCGCGCGCTGCTGCCCATCTTCAGTGTGCTCGTCGTCGTCCTCGGCTTCGTCTATCCTTTCATGTTCTCTTTTGGAGGCGTGCGTCTTCAGACCTCCGTCATCCGAACTTCCGAGCTGATCACCCTTGCGGCACAGATCCTCGTCTTGACGCCGAATCTTTCGAACCTGAACCGCCTCCTCCAGATGACGCTCGTCATGATCCTCCTCCACAAGCTGCACGAGGCGCTCTGGTGCTGGTCGACTGGCCTCCCTTCCCCTCGCCGCGCCTTCCAGGCGTGGTGCTTCGCCGCGCCTTACCAGGGCATTGCGCTCCTGCGGCTCATCCTCCCGCGCCGCCTCGGCGGCTACAAGCAGCGCACCTCGGATCTCGACATCAACCCCGTCATCTCGCACCCGTCGCGCGACCCGTGGCACAAGCGTGCTGTCTGGTTCATCATCGACCCGCTCGTTGGTACGGCGATTGCCTTCACTGGCGCGCTCGGCGTCGCCATCTGGCGCATCGTCAAAGACTACGAGCACGGGACCATCGATGAGCACCAGACTGCCTGTGCGCTCCTTCCTCCTTCTCTCCTCTGTCTTCTTAACTGAATCGACCCTTCGCCTGCAGTGACGATCCTTCTCACCATTGCGTGGCCGACGCTGCTCTGGACCGAGTTCCTCTTCGCCTCGATGGTTCCCTTGTGCGTCCAGTCCTGCTTCGTCTTCCCGCTTGCTCCGGCTGACTTTCCCGCCCTCGTACAGCGTCTGCCTTCTCTTCCCTTCGCGCCTCCTCACCGAGCCGCGCGAGTCGTTCCTCATCCGCGACCACTACTCGCACGTCGCGCGCCCGAAGCACCACTTCAAGACGGCGCCGCCGTTCAAGGTGCACCGCCTGCCCGAGTTCCTCACCGGCACCGTCGTCGTGTCGTGGGCCATCGTGTGCGTGTGCGTCGCCAAGCTCACCGATGTGCTGGCGTGAGCGCCAAAAGCTGGTCTCGTTGGATTCGATAGATACCCTCGTTTTCCTCTATTCTGTCCCGATGTGGCCATGCTCTCGTGCCATTGTAGCCCTACCTCGTCCATGCGGGCGTAGTCTGTAGCTCTTCGCTCTACCATCAACTAGTTTCCTTCCCTCTGTCCTGCATCTTGCGGCGGTCTTCGCTCAGCTGCCTCTGCATTTGTTGCGGACCTCTCGCGGTGGGCTAGACCGAGAGGGGAGACGCTTCGTGTTATTACTAAGCCTACTAGACGGAAGAGAAACTCGTACCTAGACCGAGAGGGGAGACGCTTGAGGGAAAGAAGCGTCTCCGGCCTCCGGCTAAGGCAAAGCTATTCACCGAATAGGAAGCTATACAAAAGGGGTCGCCGAATAGGCGTAGACTATCTTAAGCAAACCTAAGCAACCTATCCGCCTCTCCACAACAGCATTCCTTCGTGCGCTCGCCATGAAAGACTTGCTTCCGTGAGCGCTTGAAGAGCTGCGACGTCAGGCAGCGTTTTGCGATAGTGCGCATTCCGCGAGCGCTACAGGCGCGGAAGCACCAAATCGCAACAGCTCAATGTACCTGCAGTCCGCCCTCGTGGCGCGAGTCGGGCCAATGTGTGAGCAGTGCCTGGTGTCGTCTGCCAGGGTGCTAGAGGACGTCTTCTGCCCGTTCGCGCGTCGCGACGGCGAGACGCATGGGGCAGTGTCTGCGGGAGGATGCGAAGGCCAGGGAGGCGGCACAAGCGGAAGCAGCAGTCTGAATCCGAGCACGAGGAAGGTTACAGAATTCATGCAGTCAGAGGCCACATCGCAGGGCACCGCGACCACCTCGAGTCCTCCACCGGCCGTGAAGATGAGGGAGCGACCCGAGCATGCAGCACGAAGCAGTCGTGGGAGAGAGCAGCTGTCAGCCCAAGCCCCGTGAGCAAACAACTCCTGAGATCTCGACGAGTCCGGCGCCGTCTCGAGGGAGAAGGGAGAACGGCTCGAGGGCAAGAAGCGACTCCCAGGTTGACGAGGAGCAACTCCCGCCCACGGCGCAGATCGACTCGCTTGAACGCCAAACAGACTCGTACGACTGCATCACCCTCTACAACACTCAGTGCGACCCTCCCACTGCCCTCACTCGCCGCGTCGCCTCGTCATCAATGGCGCCCGCAACTCGCTCCGATCCTGCGCCCGTCCTCCCGCGCGATGCCCGCCTGGTCGCCCTGATCCTCGCTGCTGCCGGTGCAGAAGACTGCGAGGAGGGCGTCGTCCGCATGCTCGTCGAGTTCGCCCACCGTGAGTGCCGTTCCCTCTCCCCCGCTTGCTCTCGCCGCTGTATCAGCACGACGAGAGCTGTGGGTACTGGCGTCCGTACTGACAAGCTCGAATTGGCAGGCTACACGAGCGACATCCTCTCCGACTCGCTCATGTACGCTGAACACGCGCGGGCAGGTGCATCCTCGTCGGCAGCCCTCACTCCCTCCCTCGACGATATCCGCCTCGCAGTCCAAGCACGAACAGAGGGCGCACAAGTGCCGAAAGAGGTGCGACCCCTAGCCGATCCCGCTCCAAGACCAGGTCGATGCTGACCGCGCTCTTCCCTCGCGCAGTTCCTCCTCCAACTCGCAACCACCGTCAACTCTGTCCCGCTCCCTCCCGTCCCCGAAGTCTACGGCATCCGCCTCCCTCCCCCCGCACAGCGGCTCACCGCGCCCAACTTCACGCTCGTCCCGCGCTCTGCGGCGCCGCCCCCACACGAGCAGCAGCCAGCGGCTCCGGCGCCCAACGCAGACCTCGGCGGTGCGATTCTCGGCACGGGCTCGCTCGCCGACTTTGGGCTTGAAGGCGCGTTCGACCTGCCGGGGCTCGGCGGGGCGGACCTCGGCGGTAGCGGGGGAGGGATGGGTGGGACAGAGGGCGGGAGCGGCGCCGAGCCGGGGACGGCAGAAGGGAGCGAGAGCGGCGGCGGGCTCTTTGGCGACGACGACGAAGAAGACGAGGACGACGAGGAGATGGAGGACGTCACCAATGGGCTGCCTGGGACAAACGGGGCCGGAGGGGGCGTCAAGCGGAAAGCGGAGGACGACGAGGAGTACGACTGAGTGGAACGAGCTTCCTCTCTATTCCTCTCCTCACGAGCGCCTGCGAGAGTGACGACATTCTATGCACATTGCCGCGTGTACGAGGCGGGAGAACTGACGACATAAAAGACGATAAAGAGCAGCAGGTGGGAGGGCACAGAGTGTCTGCGGAATCGGGAGAGGGCGACATCACCGGCACTGCAGTGTGTGCGCCCAGAGATACAGCGTGGGGAGTGTGGGGGAGAGGAGACAGCGAACGAGCGATACAAGTCAGTGGGACGAGGCGGCAGAAGCGACACGAGCGAGACTCTAGAGTACCTCCCAGCGGGCATCGCTGATGCCGAGCAGGCGGCGGAACAGCTCGTCGCGCCTCCCGACGTGCGAAAAGCCCATCGTGTCGCCCTCGACGGCCTCCTCGTGCGGCTTGTCGCCCTCGCCGAGCCCGCCGTGCGCCTTTTCGGCAAAGCGCAAAGTCTGGTCCTTGAAGCGCAGGTCGAGGCCCATGCCCTCGAGGTTGATCGACGCGGCCCACCCGAGCACCGAGCGCCCGATCCACACGCCGCGCTTCTTGAGCTCGACGAGGTCCGCGATCGGGCGCTCGAACGTCGGGTGCGAGAAGCCGGCCTTGAGCGGGACAAATGCGATCGTCGACTCGGCGACCGACGGCGAGTGCTTGACGATGAGGTGGCCCGAAGCTCCGTTGAACTTGGCGGGGAAGGCTGTGAGCGAAAACGAAGGCGAGAGCAAGGTAAGCGTTGCGAAAACGAGGACCCAGCACTGGACCCGACAGGAGCGACACTCACAGTGCGGTGTCATGTCGTCCTTGGCCCTCGAATGGTACAGCAGGCGGTCAATCTTGTTGCCGACCTTCTGCTTGGTCGTCGAGCCCTCGACGTGCACGTCGCCGCGGAAGACAGCCGCCTTCTTGGCGACCTTTTTAAACGCGCCGACAATCTTGCTTTTGCCGTGCGCCGCCGCCTTGTCCTTGACGCCCAGCGACGACGACTCGTCGTCGCCCGACGTCGTCGACGAGTTGGCGAGCGCGCCCGCCTCGACAGAGTGCTTGTCGCCCGAGTCGGCCGAGTAGCCGTCGGCGCCCATCTCGTCGGCGTCGAACCCGCCCGACTGCACCGCCTCGCGCATGTGCTGCGCCGTCGGCGGCGCGGGCGGGAGCGGGAACGGCGTGTGGTGGCGCTCGGCGACGCGCACGATGTGCAGGACGACCTGAGCGTTGGTCGGGACCTTGGAGAAGAGGGTGCTGCGGGTGCAATATGCGTGTGAGTCTTCATCGGAAAGACAACGAGATCGGGGAAAGCGCTACGCACTTGCGAAGGTCGATGCGGTCCTGCCAGTCGGGCACCTTCTCCCGCAGGAGCGCGAACCCGCGCCACAGGAGCGGCTGGCCGAAGAAGGCGATGCCGAACGCAAAGCTGGCGACGAGGGTCCACACCTTGGCGGGGACGATGGCGAAGACGAGTGCGATGGGGACGAGGACCTGCGTCGCGAGCTTCTCGCGCGCCTTGTAGGGCGGGTACGGCTTGGGCGGGTGCAGCGCGCTGCGTGAGACATGTCAGCTCGAAGGACGACATATAAACACCGCGAAGAGAGGGACGCACTTGGCAAAGACCTCCATGATGTCGGCAAAGTTGCCGAGGCCGTCCTGGAGCTGCTTGGCGGCCTTTCCAATCGTGGCGTCGCGCTTGATCTTTGCCTCCTTGGCCTTCTGCCTCGCGCGCTTCTTGTCGCTGAGCTTCTTCTCCTTGAGCTCCTTGTCGGCCGCGGCGCCGAGGCCCTCGTTCTGCGCGACGTCGTGCAGCTCCTGCTCCTCGTCGTCGAGCTCGTCATCGTCGTCGTCGTCCGGGTCCGAGTCGACGTGCACCTTGCGCCCGACTTCGGCGTTGCCCTGCCGCCCGCCGGCCTTGCCGCCGACGACGACGCGCGCGCCGAACCGCTGCACGAGGTTGGTAAACTCCCACGCCTGCTCCTCGATCTGCTCGGCGCGCGAGCGGTGCTCGACCGGGTGCCCGACACCCGCGATCATCGACTCGTCGCCCTTTTGGTTCGTCGGGTCCGTTGCAGAGGGAGGGTGGCCGGGAGGAGGCGGCACGGGCGGGAAGAGGTACTTGCGCGAAGGCGGGTACGCGGCGAGCGTGGCCTGCACGGAGTGACTGATGAGTCGGCTGGGAATGGGGTAGAAACGGGACAGAAACGCACGAGGAGGAGGAAGAACGCCGGGAGGACCATGCGAAGCGCCGCGCAGACGAAGTAGGCCTGTGCAACGCGCGCGAAGCACACATCAGTTGCAGTCTTCGAGAAAGGCCAAGCTCTCCTGAACATGCGGGAAGCGCCAACTCACGGTGCACCACACGGCGGTCCGCCTGCGGTTCTCGGGCGCCCAGCTCATGAGGCGCATGAGCTCTCGCGCGCCATAGATGCCCCACACGCCCGCGGTCGCGTACACGCGCATCAGGTTCGACTTGAGCGTGTCCGGGTTGAACGGGACGGCCGGGAGCGTAGAGGGGCGCAGGTCGGGCTCGCCCCGGGGGAGCTTGGTCGGCGGCGTGAGCGTGTGCGAGACTTGCTGCGGGCGCGTATGAGCCGGAGCGTCAGTTTGGAGATCACGAGACTTCCAACAGGGCAATGAGGAGCGCACGACGTCGAAGCGGCGGATCATGGTCCACAGCTGGTCGTCCTCGTAGCCGGGAATGATGGTGCCTTTTGGCTCTTCGCCATACAGCTGTCGCTTGTCGGCCTTTTGCTTCTCGACCTGGGCATTGACGAGGTGGTCGGGCGCGTCCTGGAGGGCGGCGGCCTGATGCACGGGGTGCACGTCCGACCCGAGCGGGAGGACGTGGTCCGAGTCGGTGTCGGTTGCCGGGTGCGTCGCGAGGTGCGACTGGGCCGACGGCACGATCGGCTTGCTCGTCGGCGGCGGGACCGTGTCGACCTGGGCGACGGCGGGCGTCTCGCTGCCGGACGTTTGCGCCGTCGGAGCGCGCACGACGGCGGGCTCGGCCACGGCGGGCTCGTGCACCTCGGCGGCGGGAGCGGGAGCGGGAGCGGGTGCAGCCGTGTCGACTACAGCAACCTCGGCAGGCTGCTGGACGGGCGCGGCCTCGGTAGCCGGGCGAGGGGCAGCATCGTTGCTCGTGACGCTGGCGGCAGCGGGCGGGGCGGGGTCGGCAGCGGGGGCCGGGGCCTGGTCGCCCGGCGGCAGAGCGGTCGAGACTTTGGCGGTGTCGACGGCGGTGGGGTGGTCGTGGTCGACGGTGGCCTTGGGAGGAGGGGACGGGGCGGAGGCAGTGGATTGCGTCGATGCGGTGGCAGGTTCGGGGTGCGCCTGGGCTGGTGCGGGTGCGTCTACGAGCTCGACGGGAGTCTCTACGCTGGACTGAGCAGGCGCAGGCTCGGCAGGAGCTGGGGTCGCGGCGGGGGGCGAGTCTGGCGGGGTGTCGGGCAGAGCGTCGTGGGTGGACCCGAGTTTCGAGTAGTCGATGGGCGGGGCGCGGGGCTGCTCGGGGGTGTCGGAGTCCATCTCGGCGCTGCTGTAGAGAGCAGTCGAGTGGAGAGCGCAGGAGCGAGAGCCCGAACGCTCGAGGATGCGCGCGAGTTGCGAAGGCCGAAACGTCATTCCGCGAGCACCGCAGCAACCCCTCGCCGCCTTCTCGCGCTGTGGGACAGGCAGTGCAGTCGAGTGCAGCTACTGTGAGAGCACACGCGGCTCCACACTGCCCATCCATCGCCCGCTGGCTGCGCTGCTTGCTGCAACTCCCAGCGCCCTGCTCGGCGCCTCGCTCGATCACTTCGTGCTTCATCAGTGTCTCACTCAGCCGGCAGCCGGCTCCTCGCACTCGCGCTGCTGCTCTCTTGGCGAGGTTGCTGCTCTGCTCGAGACTCGCACTCGCAACGCACGCATGGCCAGTGCAAAGTGCGCCCCTGCCCGCTACACGACCCTTGCTTTACTCCCGCCAAGCTGACCTCGTCGAGAGCACACCGCACAGCTGCCTGCCGACCCCGACAGCAACCTCGAGCACACACTACACCCTCTCAGCCGCCGCACAGCTCCCCACCGCCTCGATTGCCGCACAGGACGCGTTCGTCACGCGCAACGGCTCGCGCCTCGTCCTCGCGGAGCACGACTTTAAGGCCGTCGGGCCCAACATCTACTGGCTCGGTCCGTTTGTGCTCGACTCGAGAGAGTCACTTTGAGCTCACGCGGACGACTTGCAGGGCTGGACGAGAATGTAGGTCCGGGCCCGTCCTACCCGAGCAAGGGCCGCGTCCTCGAGGCCATGGCCATCGCTTCTGCCATGGGCGCCAGTGCGTGATCCTCAGCTGCTGTCACGAGGCTAAATGCTCAACCCGCACACTGTACCCTCAGCGACGATCCGCTCGCAGTCTCTGGGCATCTCGGTCGGGACGGGCTTGTCGGTCGAGAATGCGCTCGGCGTGTTCAAGCCCGACGGCGACCCGGCCTGGGACGCTATCGACTTTGCCGTCTTTGCTGCGCGCAGGTGCGCAGACGGGGATTGACTGTGTTCCGACGCCTTCGAGCTGACTCGCTGCGCCCTGCAGGTACGGCTTGCGCGTGATTCTCCCGCTGACGGACCAGTACGACTACTACCACGGGTGCGTGCCGAGTCGCAGTGGAACCTGGTCGAAAATCCGTGGCCTGACGCACCTGACTGCAGCGGTATTCCGACATTCCTGCGCTGGCGCAACCTGTCGTCGATCGACTTCTCCCCCTTCTACGACCTCTCCTCCCAGACCTACTCGGACTTCACCCTTTATATCCGGACCCTCCTCAACCATACCTCGCCCTACACCAATGTACGCCCCCTCCCACTCTTGGTCCAGCGTGCCATCCGCGCTCACCTCCGCTCCCTCGAAGCTCACCCTCGCGCAAGACCCCACCGTCCTCGCCTTCGAGACAGGCAACGAGCTCTCGGGCTGGACGGGGCGGGACTACCCTCCGCCCGTCGAGTGGACGACGGCGATCGCGCAGCTGCTCAAAGAGCTCGCGCCGCAGACGCTCGTGCTCAGCGGGACGTACGGCGTGCGCGAGGCCGAGCTGCACATCGACGAGGTCGACATGTAGTGCGTCGAGCCTGCTTTGTCTCTCCGCGCTTCACGACTTCTTTTGACCGTCCAAACCCCCTCGCACAGCTCCGACCACTTCTACCCGCCCTCGCTGCACCGCCTCTCGCGCTCGTCCTCCCGCGCCGCCTCCGCGCAGAAACCGTTCCTCGTCGGGGAGTACGACTGGACGAACCGGTACTACCTCTCGTGGCGCTGGGCGTGGTTCATCCTCGTCCTCCCGGCCCTCCTCACCGCGCTCCTGTACGCCGCGACGCCGGGGAGGTGGTGGCCCGTCCGGACGACCGTGCGGGGGTTGCTGACGTGCGGAGGGTGCCGGTGCGGCCGAGCGAGGAGGAGGATGCGCCGAGGAGCGAAAGAGGCGGGCGAGCGCGAAGCGCAAGGCGAAGCGCGACCCGCTTCGGTGGGTTCGAGCACAGCGATGTATCCGCCTGTGCCCGCACGGGGTGTTGAGGAGCATCCTACGCTCGAAGAGGCAGACGCAGACAAGTCGCTGTACCACACGGCCGAAGAGTCGTCGGCTTCGCTGCCCATCCTCGGCGCCGTACCTTCCACCGACTCGACTCGACCCTCTCCCGCGCCCCGGCGGCTAAGCCCCGCCTCTGCGTGGCTCTCGCGCCCGTTCAACCTGTACCGCGTGCACCTCTCGGTCCTCTTCTTCGTCGTCCTCGTCCCCCTCCTCGCGCCGCTCCTGCACACCTACCTCCCCTCGTCCTTCCCGTCCTTTTTCTCGCGCCTCTCGGCCCTCGAGCGCGCCCCGCCGCCGGACACGCACACCCACGCCGCCGCCGCCTCCGTGGGCGACTTGTACTGGTCCCTCTTCGGGCGCGACGACGCGTGCTGCGCGTTCGTCGAGCATGCAGACGGGTTCACGCTGCACTACCCGTCTGCACCCGGGCCCGGGTCCGACTCGGCGGCGGCGGGGCGCGGGAGCGGCGATGCGGTTGCACGGCTGACGAGGCATGCGTGGGGGGTTCGAGGCGAGAGGCCGTACTGGCTCGCAGAGGGGAAGAGCATAGACGATGTCAAGGTGTGGAGGGATCTTCCGGTCGTCGCCTGCCCGCAGGACGGGCTGAGACTGTCGAACGGGACTGTGGTTGGAGGGGCGTAGGGTGGCGGAGTGGAAGTGTCTGGTGAGACGAGTCCTGATTGAGCTGCGGGTGAGCGAAGTGAGTGAAGCCGCACGTCCTCTCTTCGTGCCGAAGAAAGCGCAGAGGCGCTGTCTTCATGTCGCATTGATGCGGCGACCTCTCTCGTCGGACCTCTCCGGCATGTCGCCCAGTTGGGTCAAGAGAGCGGGCGAGAAGCACGGAATGGTGGTCACAACAAAGTCTACGAAAGGGGACAGCCTCTACAGGAACGCAATGTGCAGCTTCTCCTCCTCGAGCACCGTCCTCCAGTCCCTCAACCACCCCTTCTCGCCCTGCACCTCCCACACGCGCTCGAGCGCCGCCACGTCGTCGCTCCACCCTTTCGCGGGCCCGCACGCGCGCAGGCCGCGCAGGCACACCTCGCGTTCCGAGGGCAGGAGGGCGCACGTGCCGGCGAGGAAAAACGGGACGGCGCGGTGCACGGGCGAGAAGAAGCGGTCCATCGTCTCGGACGTCGGCGGCGGCGCGGCGGGCGACGTCGCGGACGGCGTCGTCGTCGTCGGTGGCGTCGCGAGCGCGGCCGGCGAGTCGCTGCCTGGTGCGAGGCGCGAGGTCGACTGCTCGTACTGCACGAGCGAGCGCGCGCCGAGCTGGAGGATCTGCTGGAGCGAGGCAAGGATGACCTTGGAGAGCGGGCCGTGGAGGTAGACGGCTTGGTACAGGTAGATGATCGCGGCCTGCGGCGGGTTCGGTCAGGAACAGTTGGCGGCAGGGAGCCACGAGCAGACGGGGGCATGAAACGCACGTGGCGCCACATTTCCGAGTTGGTGAGCGTCTCCATGTAACATGCGCTGTCCGCAAGCTCCTGCGCGGTCGGCGTCGGAAGATGCCATGCTCGGATGGCCTTCTCGATTGCCGTCGCCTTGGCCTTGACGACCTCGTCCGGCAACGCGTCCATCTCGGCGCTGAGATTCGAAGTTGCGGCAAAGCAGAGCATGAGCCCGACGGGCAAGCCGACCAAGCTTGGCAGCGGCGAGACAAAGTCGGTTACCGAGTCGACGAGCATGCCCGGCGTGTCGACGGATGGCTCGCCGGGCAGGCGCGTGAAGGCGAAGAGGGTGCGCTTCTTCGGGACGGTGATAGTGCGCACACAATCGCTCCAGGCGTACATTGAAAGCAAGACTCGGTCGTAGCTGTCGAGCTTGACGACGTCGAGGAGGGGTCTGCGATGGTGAGCAGGGTGAGCTCGTTTTGCTGTGTTGTTCGCGCGTCACAGGATCAGATGCAACTCACCGAGGACCCAGCTCTTCCACGAAAGTGTCGCCTAATCGCCGCAGAACCGTAGAGGCTGCAGCGCCGACCTGGAAGAACTATCGGGACCACGGGCGTGTCAACGGGCGCCACAAGCTGCAAAGGACTCTCTGAAGTACCTGGTGCTCGTGCAGATCGAGGAAAGCAAGCATTTTGGCGCCGAGCGGGATGGGCTGCGACTGGAGGTTGTCGATGGCGCGGTGGAAATAGCCGTCGGATTTCTTGCGCAGGCACTCTTCCTCAGCATCGTTGTCTGGGCGCACTGCCGCCTCGGCGTGGACTTGCTGCTGCGCGCGCATCCGGTAGATCATGCACTGGGTAGAGTACATTTGTCAACGAGACTTGACTCGCCGCGGCTAGAGAGCGTAACGCACGACAGCCATGGCTGCGTTCCGGTTTAGCTCGCTTGACACGACAGCACGCGAGGCACTCTGAACAATCAGGTCGCGCAGAGGCTTTGCAAGAGCGCAGAGATACGAGTCGTTAAGCACATTGTCTGTGGAAAGGCGAGTCAGTGATGCTTTCGCGCTGTACAGCGAGTACGACACACGTACAGGTCGGGTCCATGTAGCCCTCCGTGTCCTCCAGATCAAGCCCGCCGCCGTCGACGACCTGGCCTGCGGTGGACGGCCCGGCGGCGGGTGAATCGAATCCTGGCAAAGGATACGGGACGGCGGGGTCAAGCGCATTATCCCAGCCGGCAAGCTCGACGTCGAGGGTCTGGAAGAAATCGTCGATGCCCTCCATTCCGGCCGAGAGACCCGTGGGCGGCGGAAGCGGATTGCTGGTGTTATTTCCGTTGGCGAAGTTCACGCTGAAGGGGTAGAGGGACGAGAGAGACGAGGTGCCTGTTGCGTACAACGAAGCGTCGGAGCTCGACGAGAGTGGCTGGATGCCAAAGTTCACCGTTGCGGCTGGCATGGGAGAGGCAGGAGGAGCGGCGAGAAACGAGAAGGTTACGGCTGGCGGAGCCGACGACGACGCAGTCGGTACCCCGAACGCTGCGCTTGCAGCGGTCGTTGGTATGGGGTGGATAGAAGCAGTCGTCGTCGCCTCCAGTCGCAACGCTCCTTCGGCGGGAGTAGGTTGTTTCGACCCGGCACGCCCGCCGCGCTCGTAAGGCCGCACAGGCTGGGTTGTGCCTGGAGCGGGCCACTGGCACGACCACGCGCCCTGGATGCACCGCTGACACGCGCCATTGTGCGCGTCAGAGTGCGTCTCGTCGCACTTCTTGCGCCGCTGCCGGCCTGGGCGAAGTTCGGGATGAGCGGGGTCAGCGGGTCGCGCGAACCGCGACGGCGACAGAGCGAGGCGCACATGTGAGGCAGCCCTGCTTCGATCTGCGCTTGCCCGGTCCTGGCAGAGGCTCTGGCGGCATAGCTGCGTGTGCGACGAGCGGGACCACCGGCGACGCTCTCCTCCTCATCGCTTCGGCGCTGATCGCTGCTTCCTTCGCGTCTGCTCTAGCTGAGAAGGTACTTCCGCAGCCACCCGGTAAGGCTGGGTGCGCGAGCCAGTCTCAGCTGACAAGCGCTCACAGCTTCGTCTGTGCAACGAATCATCAGCAACTCCGCTCGTTCCCTGCTTCCTAAGGCTTCTGCGCGACTGAAGCCGTCTCAGAATGCATTGCAATGCCTACAGCAGGTCTGCAGAGTGCGAGTTGCTGCAGTGCGGGCTCTCACGCGACAGTCGACGGCTGGCGCTTCGCGCGTGTCGGCGCCGGCGTCTTCCCTTCGCGCGCGCCCAGCCCCGCCCATGCTCGCCTCGGGCTGCGCTCCCCGCTTGCCGCTGAGCCGCCATCGCGCTCGGCCAGGCGAGCACCGCGTCTCTCGTACTCCTCCCAACTCACAGAGGACAAGCTGTCGGGCACTCAAGCTTGCACAGCAAGAGCTCACCTTCGCGCTTGCCGCCCTTGACAACTCTATGCCGGTGCTCTACCCTCCCGTAGGCCGCGTGCCGTCGAGCTTGGCGGCGAGCGACATGGCGCAGGCGATGAGCGACGCAGACAGCGTCTCGCCGACGCCGACGATGAGCGAGGGAACCGCTCCGCCCGCCGGGGTCGACGTCGAGAAGGCCATGTCCGACTACGAGGTTCGTCTGATTCCGCTGCTGCTCAATGCTGCGTCGAGTCGCTTGCTCACGCCGAATCGAGTGCAGACCCTGCGGCGGTCCCTGTCACGAACGCGCAAGAATCAGCCTTCAGACCCGCCTTCAGATCTCGAGAAGCAGGACCCGTCTTCCTCCTCCTTCGACCTCCTCGCCTACTTGCGCGCCGAGGACAGCGATGCCGAAGCTGCGGGATTCAAGCGCAAGGCTCTTGGCGTCGCGTGGGATCACCTGCAGGTCGTCGGCGAGGGTGGTGAGAAGGTTCGCCCTCACTTCGTGCCACCCACACGAAAGAGTCGTAGTGACGAATCCTTTTTGCCACAGATGTTTATCTACACGTTCCTCGACGCGTGCCGCGACTTCTTCGCTTTGCCCTACAACGTCGTACGACAAATTGCAGGTCTCGACAAGGCGACTCCTCGCAATCTCCTTCACGGTGTGTTGGGTACCCCAGCTTACTGTCGTCAATCGCTGACGTCGCCCTCTGCAGATTTCAGCGGCTGCCTCGTACCCGGCGAGATGTGCTTGGTGCTCGGGAGACCTGGGTCCGGGTGCGTCGAGCCGGCTTCGCGCTCATTCTGCTGGAGCTGACTCCTCGCGCCTGTCAGCTGCACCACATTCCTCAAGACGATCGCAAATCAGCGCAGCGGCTACATGGCAGTGAACGGCAAGGTCTCGTACGGCGGTATCCCCGCTGCCGTCATGGCGAAGCGGTACCGCGGCGAGGTCGTCTACAACCAGGAGGACGACGTGCATGCTGCAACGCTCACGGTCGCCCAGACGCTCGCGTTCGCGCTCAAGCTCAAAGTGCCGGGCAAGCTCCCGCCTGGCAAGACGGCTGCCGACGCGAGGCAGGAAATTCGCGAGGTCCTCCTCCGCATGCTCGGCATCTCGCATACGAAGGACACCAAGGTCGGCTCGGCGTTTGAGCGCGGTGTCTCGGGGGGCGAGCGCAAGCGTGTCTCGATCGCAGAAATGGTGAGTGTGGCTGTCGTCTCGCGCGGTCCCAGTCGCTGACAATACCTTCCTGCAGATGGCCACTCGTGCCACCGTCACGTCCTGGGACAACTCGTGCGTTTTGTTGAAGGCGGGTCGTTGTGCGCTGCTGACACGATCTACGGGGCTACAGGACCCGCGGCCTCGACGCTTCCACTGCGCTCGACTACGCCAAGGCCCTCCGCGTCTTGACCAATGTGCACCAGATGGCGACGTTTGTCTCGCTGTATCAGGCGGGAGAGGGCATCTATGAGCAATTCGACAAGGTGCTTGTCATTGACGAGGGGCGCCAGGTCTACTTCGGTCCGGCACGAGAGGCGCGGCAGTACATGGTCGGTTTCGACACTCGCATTGTAGCTTCTCCACGGCATGAAGCTGATGCCGTTCCCCGCAGGTCTCGCTTGGCTACGCCGACCTCCCGCGCCAGACGACTGCCGACTACCTGACCGGCTGCACCGACCCGAACGAGCGCAAGCTCGCCAAGGACCGCACGCTCGACGATGTGCCTTCAACGTCGGAGGCGCTCGAGGCGGCGTTCAGGAACTCGGAAATCCACGCGCGCATGGTCGCCGAGCGCGACGCGTACGTCGCCAAGAGCGAAGAAGACGAGAAGGAACGGCGGGACTTTGAGGAGGCGGTCGCGACCGAGAAGCACAAGGGTGTGCGCAAGAAGAGCGTCTACACGGCATCGTTCCCGGCGCAGGTCTGGGCGCTCGCAGCGAGGCAGTGAGTCTTGCGACAGTCTCGGTACGCGACGCGAACTCACCCTTTCGTGCGTGCCTGCAGACTTCGCCTCAGGCTGCAGAACCACGCCGACCTCATCTTCCTTTTCTCGTCGAACATCATCAGTGAGCTGGCTGTACAAAACCATCTCAGAGCCCATCTCCTAACTTTTGCCCTCAACGCAGTCTCCCTCATCATTGGCTCGGTCTTCTACCAGCTTCCGCAAACAGCTGCAGGCGCGTTCCGCAGGGGTGGTGGCATCTTCCTCGGCGTCATCTTTAACGGGTTCCAGGTGCGAGCGACTCGCCGTCTCCGGGTCTTCGGTCGCTCACCTTGTGCTGCTGCAGGCGTTCACCGAATTGCCGTCTCAAATGACGGGGCGACCAATCACCTGGAAGCACAAGTCCTTCGCCTTATACCGGCCGGCTGCGACTACTGTCGCGGCGCAACTCGCCGACGTCCCGATCAACATGGCGGCGATCTTTGTCTTTGCACTCGTTCTCTACTTCATGATGGGTCTCGTCTACGACGCCGGTGCTTTCTTCACGGTACGTGCAACAAAGCATGATCCGAAGCGCCATCTTTAAGCTGACCCGCACACAGTACTACCTGATCGTGGCGACGACCTTCTTCACCACGTCCGCCTGGTTCCGTCTGTTTGGAACGCTGTGCCGCAACTACGACCAAGCGAACCGTTATGTCTCGGCGATCGTCACGTTCTTCGAGCTCTACAGCGGCTACCTCATCCCCGTGCGTTGTCCCGCCCGCTACCTCGTCCGAAGCGACTCACACTTCGCTGTACAGATCTACGCTCAGAAACGCTGGCTCTTTTGGATCTCGTACCTCTCGCCGTTCCAGTACGGCTACGCGGCTGCACTCGCGAACGAGGTGCGTCGCCATCGCTCTCCCCTCTCTTCCCTGCGATCGCGCAGTTCTGACTCGCCCTCCCTCTCCCTCAGTTCAAGCGCCTCAACCTCACCTGCGACGGCGACTACATCTTCCCCAACTCGCTCGACGGCGAACTGCCGCAGTATCCGACGACGCTCGGCGACAATCAGGTCTGCACGCTCGCGGGTGCAACTCCTGGATCAAACATTATTCCCGGGCGCGATTACATTTCTGCTGCGTATGGCTACGAAGTCAGCGAGCAGGTACGTCTGCGATTATCTGGGGCAAGTCAATCGTGAGCGAGGCTAACCCGCTTCCCTGACCGCAGTGGCGGAATTGGTACGAAGAACACTCGCCTTCCGATAATATTCACCCAACTGACTCGCGGCCCCTCGCAGGGGTATCCTCGTCGCCATGTTTGCCGGCATCCTCATCATCCAAGCTATCTGCGCAGAGGTCATCCCCGACGGCAACTCGATCCCGCAGGTCGACGTCTTTCAGCACGAGAACAAGGAGCGTAAGGAGCTCAACGAGAAGCTGCAGAAGAACAAGGCCGCCTACCGCAAGGGCGAGATGGAGCAGGACCTTTCGGGCTTGATCCAGACGCGCAAGCCCTTCACTTGGGAAGATATCACGTGCGTTTCCGCTAGCTCGCGCTGGTTCTTGACGGCTTACTGACTTTGCGCCCACAGATACACGGTGCCTGTACCGGGTGGCAAGCGCCAGTTGCTCGACCACGTCTTCGGCTATGTGCGCCCTGGTGCGCTTGCTGCATCTGCCCTTTCTTCCTTCTCAACTGACGTTTAAGAACCCTGTCAGGCGAGCTCACCGCGCTCATGGGTGCGTCTGGCGCCGGCAAGACGACCCTACTCGACGTCCTTGCAGACCGCAAGACCATCGGTGTCATCGGCGGCGACCGTCTTGTTGCCGGTCGACCCTGCGGTCCTGAATTTCAGCGCGGCACCGCCTACGTCGAGCAGCAGGACGTCCACGAATGGACGGCGACCGTACGCGAAGCGCTACGCTTCTCAGCCTACCTCCGCCAGCCTGCCCACATCTCGAAGGCCGAAAAGGACGCCTACGTCGAGGAAGTCATCCAGCTTCTCGAACTCGAGGACAAGGCCGACGCGATGATCGGCAATCCAGGTTTTGGCCTCGACGTCGAGGCGCGCAAGCGCGTCACCATCGGTGTTGAGCTCGCTGCCAAGCCGCAGCTCCTGCTCTTCCTCGACGAGCCGACGTCGGGACTCGACGGCCAGTCGGCCTACAACATCGTGCGCTTCCTGCGCAAGCTCGCCGCAGCGGGCCAGGCTATCCTCGTCACGATCCACCAGCCCAACGCTCTCCTCTTCGAGAACTTTGACCGCCTCCTCCTGCTCAAGAAGGGTGGCCGCTGCGTCTACTTTGGTGACATTGGCAAGGACTCGCATGTTCTTCGCGACTACCTCGCCCGGAACGGTGCTGCGTGCCCGGATGATGCCAACCCTGCCGAATGTGAGCGTTTCGCACTCGGTTCACGGAGCGGGACTGACCTTGCCTCGCCCGTCAGTCATGCTCGAGGCCATTGGCGCCGGCTCAAGCAAGCAGTACGGCGACAAGGACTGGGCCGACATTTGGCTCGACTCGACGGAGTTTGCCGAGACGAAGCGCACGATCGAGCAGCTCAAGCAGGAGGGCCTCGCCATGCCCGACGACACAGACCCGTCGCTCAAGAGGACCTGTGCGTCCTGCGCTGTCTTCCTCTTTCTGTCTGACTGCTCACACTTCTGCGTCGCAACTCCAGACTCGCTCGGCTTCTGGCAGCAGCTGGCGATCGTTACTCGTCGCACGCTCACTTCGTTCTACCGCTCGGCGGACTACGTGCGTCTACGCTCTCCTAGCCACTTTCATGTCAGTGCTTATGCCCTTCCTGCAGGGTTGGACCCGCTTCTTCAACCATGGCGCGCTCGGCTTGACGATCGGTCTCACAGTGCGTTTCGTCTCGCTCGGTCGATAGCGCCTACTTTTCTGACGCAAGGTCATGTGCGCACAGTACTTGCAACTCGGCAACTCGCAGCAAGACATGCAGTACCGCCTCTTCGCCCTATTCTACCTCGTTACGCTCCCGGCCATCCTGATCGCTCAAATCGAGCCGCTGTTCCTGCACAATGTCCGTCCTGCTTTATGCGTCACGCTGCGCCGTGCTGGAGCTGATTTCCGTCTCCACGTCGCAGCGCGCCATCTTCGTGCGCGAGTCGTCGTCCAAGATGTACTCGCCCGCCGTCTTTGGCTTGACGCAGCTCATCGCCGAGATGCCGTACTCGGTCATCTGCGCCGTCCTCTTCTACCTCGTCTTCTGTGCGTGCGCGCTACTCGCTGCTTGCCAACGCCGCCTTCTCACTTTGTTACGCTAATCTGCAGACTTCCCGATCGGCCTGAACTACTCGTCGGACCGCGCAGGCTACCACTGTGCGTCTCGTACACAAGCTTCGGTGCTCCGACCCACTGACCTTTTCCCGCATCGCTGCAGTCGCCTTTGTGCTCCTGCTCGAGATATACTCGGTCACGCTCGGACAGATGTTTGCTGCGCTCTCGCCGACCGAGTACATCGCCGAGCAGATGGTCCCCTTTGCGCTCGTCATCTTCTGTCTCTTCTGCGGTGCGTGCTGCACCTGCTCACCGCTCGCTCTGCCTGGGACTCTGCGCTGACGAAAAGAGGGGGCGGTACCTCGCAGGCGTGACGGTCCCGCCCAACGACATGATCGGGTTCTGGCGCACGTGGATGCTCCCGCTCAACCCGTTCACCTGGGTCGTCGAGGGTACGCTCGTCAACGAGCTGCACCAGCTCGAGGTTGTCGTGCGTTCCACCCTTCCTTCTCTCTCGTGCCCCAATGGTGAGAAGCGGACTGACCCGGCGAGAGTGCACCCGTAGTGCAACGACCGCGAGCTGCGCGTGTTCAACCCGCCGAGCGGACAAACGTGCCAAGAGTGGGCCGGCGCGTTCGTCGACGCGTCGACAGGGTACCTGACCAACCCCTCTGCGACCTCCGCCTGCGAGTGTGCGTCTCTCCGTCCCTCTCCTCCTCGCTTCTTCGCGTCGCACCGAGACCGAGAACTGACGCGGCTTTCGTTCTGGATGGCGCGCAGATTGCGAGTACGCGAACGGCGACGAGTTTGCTGCGACGTACAACTGGTACTGGGAGCACCGCGGGCGCGACATCGGCATCTTCCTGTGCTACGTCGTCGTGCGTCTCTCTGCCGTTTTCTCCCTCTCCCGCGCCTCGCCTCGGCCGGTTCTCGTCGCTGACATGTCTGCGGACGGCGCAGTTCAACGCACTGGTCACGGTCGCGGCATCGCGCTTCCTCCGCTACGCCAAGCGGTAGATGGGGGGGGGGGGGGGGGCGGGGGGGGGGGGGGGGGGGGGGGGGGGGGGGGGGGGGGGGGGGGGGGGGGCCCGTGGGGGGGGGGGGGGGGGGGGGGGGGGTTGTGGGGGGGCGAGGCAAGCGGCGTAGTAAGAGAGGGAGCGCCAGATGCGGCGGACACAGACAACTCGTCGGCGAGGAGCTCGTCGAAGGCGTTGTGAGGGCG